>NW_010267430.1:22233-53189 GCF_000690775.1 Eurypyga helias
AAAAGCCACTACATACAGTACAACCAACCATTTTTAAAGACCTGTTCACCTTGAGACAGGAATTGGTAGCCAGTCTTTTTGCAGTTGCCATTAGGAACAGACATTGATACCGACCCGCAGACTCTTCTCTTGCTGGATTTGAACAATGGATTAAAGCTGTAAATGCTACCAGGCTTGCAGTGATGGGCAGAACAGACAGCATATTGCATTAATTTGGACTTCATTGTTGTACAGCCACAAGTTACAGGCGTCCAGAAACATGCCAGAGGAGTTTTGCGGCTGTTTGTCTCACAGGCATCTGTTGATAGATAATTTGAATCTGCTCATTCTGGTTTTATGTGGGTTCATTTTTAACAGAACTTATTAAAATAAACTAAACCCAAAAGCATTTCTGTAATAATACATCTCTTTCTTTTACCTTGCTTTTAGGTTCTTCTGTAAGCCCAGCTTAGCCCTGTTCTGCACAGTAGATGTTCTGAGATTGCCCACATGATGCTGTTTTAAATCCTGGCATTACTGAGTCACTTGTCTTTCAACCATTTTTATCATGTGAAACATTCTTATCAATCTGTGCATCTTTTGCTTATCGGGTCTTTGGGTTTTTTACTGACTTATGGGGAAACATTGAAGTTTTACAGAGAGACTCTGAAATTACATGGGAGAATGTAAGGAAGAGCTTTAACGTGCTCAGTCAAACAGGCGTTTTTCTCCCTAAGATTGTCAGCAGCATGTCTGAGGACCTTCTAGAAACAGATACGGTGGAATGCTGAGGCTAATTGGTCTGAAAGGCTTAGCCTGTGGTTTTCATGATGAATTCCATTTTATTTTAGGTGTCTGGATGGCCAGTAGGATCACCCTACAGCAAGTAAAACTTACCAGTCATGATACATTCTCCTTACACTTTACTCTGTCTTTTTTTCATGATTATTTAAATCTTCTACTTTGAGAGCAGCAAGAATTCCAGTAGAAGGATTACTACAAACCTTGTTGCCTTCTACTCCACGTTTTCTTGGCTAGCACAGGCACGTAACGGTGTTACGAGACACCAGCTCTAAGTGTGCTGAACTGTGTGCGGCACCACGAGGGAGGAACCAAGCTGCGCGTGTGACAGAGGTTAGTCAAGCTGCTTAATGCAGACAGTGGAGGGTGTTGAAACATATTTTACTGCCTTCCTGACCGAACCCTTGGAAATAGAGCAGAAGAATGAGGGATATATTTGCTTTGATAACAGAAAGGTTTGGCTGAATAAACCTTGATTACTGGCAATACATAAACCAGAATCTATTACCTAGATTTGTGTCACTGACAGTGCTGTTGAAAGATTATTCCGTACCTTACTCCAACTCTGCTAACATTGTTTAGAGTTTCCTACGGCCATGAAGTGCCTTTCCTCCCCCAGTGCTGTTATGCTAGCATAACATTCATCTTTTTAGACACTTACTGTTTCAATATAGCCTGACTGGGGTAAGAACTCCAGGATGATGGGAACCCTGTGAAAAAACAAACGAGGTAGCACACAACACAAGCAGTTTCATACATGACTATTGCAATCAAATGTATTAATAACCTTTGGACATGACTTATTTTGTTTCACGTTCAGAGTACAAGGTGCCAGCTACCAAGGTACCAACATTATTAATAGTTAGTCTTTATTTCAGAGCTAAGCTACAGATATGTTGGTGCTTTTCCCTGTTGTGAGCCAAACTGCACCTGTACAACATGCTCCGTGCTCCGGTGAAATGACTGTTATCCATCAAGGCCTTCTCTACTTTACAAAACCTCTCATGACTCAGTCTTTCTAATGCCATGCAAAACAATATTCTGCTAGATCCTCTTTTACTAATGAATATGGGACATGTTCAAAACAATAAATGGGAGCTGTGATTCTTAAAGTGCAGTGCTAAACTGGCTGAGGACATACACTAGATGGTGATGAGCAGTGGTCACAGGCCATGCCTACATGGAAAACCAGAACAGCAGTAGTGAGCTTTTTGCTTAGTGCAACATGTATTGAAGCCTCTGGCTTAGAGAAAATGAAAATACCATTCCCAGCCTTCAAGAGAATTCTAGAACAGTATGTGTGCTGTTCTTTCTGGGAATATTTGCTTCCCGTCTGACACACGCATTAGGAAGTAAGAGTAAATATTGAGATATCTTAACTGTCTTGACACCTTTACTGTGCTGTGCTTGGTTTTCATTCTGGGAAGCCATACGTGAAAGGCTTGCAGAATCGGCCATACAGAATGCCTATTTTTTCTAGAAACTAAATAGCAATCACTTCTTAAAATATAGACCGACCAGAAGTGTGACTGTTGTGTGGTTTGTCTTCGATAATACTGATACTACGCAGCATTAATTTGTAGTATGCGCAGCTTGTATTTATCGTTAGGTAAATATATGCACCTTTGAGGTTCACCTAACCTTTTAAGAAAAGGTTAAAATCAGAAGTCACTGGTCAAGCATTCATCTGTTAAAAACCCCAAAACTGCACTGCTGTTGGGTTTGCTATCCTTTCACTGCTGGCACTAACCTGCCAGTGTCTTACTTTGCTTCTCCACCCACACAAATCCCATTTGTGTTAATAATGCCATATTCAATGTAAAATGTAAAATATGCAGTAAAGTTCCCTCAGTAAATACAGAGCAGGTTGTAAGGCAGTAAAAAGGCAATCTGGTAAACAATGTGCACAGGTTAGCAAACTGAACGCCTAAATAGAGGTGATTCCTAACAAAATCAAGTTTCACCTGTGATAATTTGACACCTTCTGAATTAGAAGAACTTCTCTGTACAATAGTCGGCAGAACTATTTCATCACGTATTTCTTCATATCTAACACATGTTTTAGAGGTGACCTACACAGGTAACAAAAAAGTATCATAATAAAAGATTTGCTGACGGTCTTTCCTTAGCAATTCTTTAATGATTTCTGCCGCCCTGAGCCTTCCTTACCCTGCTGACTGTGCCTTCACTTTATCTGCTGTCACATAATCCTTCAAGATTAAAAAAACTCACTGTAGTTTAGAAAGCATGTGTTTTGTCTGATCTACTGCACACTGATTTTTAATTAGCATATTAAAAAAACTGTAACAGAACTTTAATGTAAGCTATGTACTGCACTAGATGTACTGTACTATCAGGAGTCTCTGACTCTTAATATTCAGACTGCTATGGCATTTAATTGATAAAATGCTAATTTTTGAAGATTTCATTAATGATCTGAGGAAGTCATTAAGTCAATTTTAGAGAATAATATAGTAGAATAGAAAAAAAATGGGTGTTTGTTTCACAGCTTTCACTTGTTATCACTCCTAAAATTAGTCAGGGTTTTACTTCATTTTCATGTTACTTTATTTTACTTGTAGCTAAATAAAGTAAGATGTGTCATACAGGAAGTTAACTTCTCAGACTTGGGAAGAAAAGTGCATCTATTTAAGTCTGATACCCCCTTGAATTTTATGCCACTGTTCAGGCTGGACATAGATTCAACTTGGAATCTATACTCTTTCCAAAGTTAGGACTGTGACGGAGCTCTAGTGCTCCCACGGTAAAGCAGAATTCCCTTCCTGTCATGTTACTAAAGTCCAAAGAATCTACTCAAATGAAAAGAGTTTCCTTTGTTTCTGGTACTCCTTCCCGACCATGTTGGATATACCAGCACAACCCTTCTTGGTGGTGTTTAACTGTTTCTTCTTCAAAGTCAGGAAGTTTACAGAGATGACGCTGAAGGTAAAAGCAAGCCAAGACGTGAATGCGATCATCCTGCGATAGCACTGCGTAACAGGCTTTATTTGGCTAGAACTATACTGCTACCTGGCAGGAAGAATACCAAGTGCCCAGATCTGTTCACTGGTCCTTGCTCTTCTCTTACCTCACGTGCATTGAATTCCCTGCATTTAATGACAAAGATGCAAAACGTGCAATATACAGTTTTGTGTACAGAAGTCCTAAACTGATAATTAAGCAGCCGTTTCATTTGCAGTGAGTCTTACCAGAAAAGGCGAAGCGAGAAAGACTTGCTTTGTAAATGACTCTGATTCACTGTTCGGGTTTTTGTTGTGGTTTTGTTCTGTTATTTCTCTGAACAGGCAACAATGGGACAGAAAGGAAGTTGCTCCCGGCAAGCAGGGAGCATTTGGGATAGAATACGTATAATTCTTTGCATTTTAATCTATCTGAGGTTGCATTGTCTTTTCTCTTGCTAGCACATTTTGCTGTAGCATTTACATCTAGAGCATTTTCAGACCATCTGGAGCAAGGCTGGGTGCAAAAAATCGAAACAAACTCTGAGCTGTTTATGTAAATCTATTCAGTGAGCCCCTCCTATCTGTAAGGCAGGTTTTCATCCTGTTTTTCTCAGGATGGATGTAATACTGCTGCTTATGTAACAATGCAAAGAGTTTTCTCTTTTAGAATAAAAAGTAGGGTAACTAAGCAACAAAAATCATTCTTGCCCTGAAATTGTTTTCCTGTAGTTAGGATCCTAACACCAATACTTTTAAGAATTAAACAGTGAAGGTTTTGGTGTGAATAAATACCTTTCTGCCTTCTCATTTTCACAACGTTATTTTAATAATGCTTGCAACGTTTTTGTAGAGAGAAGCTATGGGTCCAGCTCTGTTCTCTGACTCACACGACATCCAATGAAACACCATGTTTTCATCAGGATCCTGCCTCAGTATGTTTATCTGTAAATCAGAATAGAGCATCAAGGCACTTAACTTTCGGTTTGAGGAGAATTTTTTCCATTACTTCAGACGTGTCTGTAACATTCAAGTGCTAGCATTTATAAACTGAACGTACAGTTTCAGCACAGGGTTTGCTGATGCCTCAAGTAAACGGTAAGCTGCGGAAGGTAGTGACCACCCTTATGCCCCCATCTCTGTACGGTGTTGTGCACGGGGGCTAGGGGCTCAGCTGCTGACCTTCCTGCCCGGTGAATCCAGCTCCTGGTGACCCACAGCCTTTGTGCATCCTGCTTAAGTCCTTTATTTTCCTTGTGAAGAGGCTTTAAGTAGTGGCTTTACGCAGCGTTTACTGAGGTATCTGTGTGGATAGGATGTAGTATCATAGATAGTGAGGTATCTATGCAGACTTCGTGCCTGCCAGCCCAGCCTGCAGTGCTTTGCTGCTTGGGACGCTGCATTCAGGCTTCAGGGGCTACTTGGAAAAACATTATCCAGGGCATTAATGTGGGCCTGGCTCGTGTGAGGAACATAGAAGATGAGGGAAACAATCCCATTCCAATCCAATCCCTGGCTGCATGTGCAGGAGGCTTTAATACTGTCAGGCCACTGCAGAGCCTCCCAGAGCACTAGGCACTGCATGGTGCTCCCACAGTTCAGTGGTGTCTTGCTCCTCTCTTCCCTCTCTGCAGCCATGAGGCCTGAGCCTGCCTTCAGGAGCCCCACGTGGGCCTAGCACCAACCCTCCCCTCCAGATCGGAGCTGGGGTCACCTCCAGGCAGGGGCTTTTCATAAGCCAAGAGCTCTGGTGAAGCTTAATATGATTATCCACATGCAGAACACGGTTATGACATAACAGGTCTTGGTTGGAAATAACATATTGGGAGACACAAACATAATTACAGTTACTTACATAGCCAAGTCTAATGTGTATGCTAAAGGAATGCAGTCTAAAGATACCACTGGAAAAAACAAGCCATGGAGTTCTGTGGTCAGATTTGGAACCACGGGCTTTTTTTGGGACCACAAACAGTGAAGGGGACTCCATCAACTATAGGGATGAAAATTTTTCAGACTTACTCCAATGCAGACTTTTCCAGTTAATGTTTAAATTCTATAAATTTCAGATCATGTGCTTCATGTGAAAAAGGTTTACAAAATTCTGGTTTGCAAGTATTTGGGCAATAAGTAGAAGGGGATGTTTGAAAACGAAAAAAAAAAAAGGAAGAAAGTTCTAGTTTTCAGGTTTAGACCTCAATTTAGTTTGACTGCAAGGTAGATTTAGGGTCAAAAGCCCTAAACCTACCTGCTTGCAGCATTGTTAGTGAAAGTGGGAGGCAGGAAGCGGTTTCCTGGCAGAAAAGCCATGTACGTAGGGCAGCTGCTACCTGGTACTATTCGGGCAGTTTTGTACAGCAGTGAAGGTGAGGGTGAACAGCGCGGAGGTGGCAGGAGCTTTGTCATGTGCCATCCCCTGAAAGCAGGTAGATGAGTGGAGTGCTTTATGGGGCAGCACGTGGTGGGGGATCCGATGCCAGGTTTAAGTAGGAAAGAGGACTGGTATGCTCATGGAAAGCAATGGCAGGCTGAATGGAAAGTCAGCAAGCTCCTGATGAATATTCATGTAGCCTTTCTTTGGGGTTTAGGAGCTTGGATGCAAAGTCTGGCAATGTGCTGTTTGCTTCAGATTGCACACTTCCAGGTGTGGGTTGTCTACCAGGGTCATAATCTGAGAAATCTGATACTGCAAATACAGCTGGCCATTGATTTTGCAAGGAGAGGGTAAAGAAGCTGTGTATTTTGAACAGCCGAAGAAAGAGAAGGGACCTGAGACAAGAAACCTCAAAGGCAGGGGTAATCATCATTATGGAATGAGAGTAGTTCACATTTCACAGTATCTGAGGGACTGGGACAGAGGAAGTTGAAGAATAAATGACAAATGGGGAAGATCCTACATACAAGGAACAGGAGGAGGCCCACTGCAGTAACACAGCCGAGCGGTGAGCTGTGTATGCAGCCCCGAGGGAGAGTGTTTCGTGTTTCTCATGCATACATGCTTGGACAGGAATAAAATAACATCCAAGCTGGAGTAAAGAAATCGGATGTGCAGGAAGCTGTACAGAGGGTGAGATCCTAACCAGAACAGCCGTGGCCTTGCCAATCCCTGTGTTGCGCTGCACTGCACTACGTGACTGATGCTCATGGTGGGAGGGAGTGAGGGCAAAGTGCTCAGCCCAGCCGGGAAACCAGTGTCTGGGACACCGAGAGCAAGGTCCGACACAGAGGATGGGGGTAAGGTGCTGGATGATGGAAGGTGAGCTGAATATAGAAGAGAAAGAGATTAACTCTCTCAGCCCGCTCTCTCTCGTTGAATTGAATAATATTGTGATTTACAGCTTCCTTCTCCGCATGTTTTGCTTCAATTTGTGCTTTTTATGTCATGTGGCATGGGGGTCTGTTCCTACCAAAGTACTTTCACTGTACTCTATTATTTGATAAGAAATGCAGAATCTCACTGCGTTATGCCAATTCAAAATCTTGGGAAAAATAATAAACTGAATTTGACTCATTATGATGGAAGCAAACAGTTAAATTCAGCTGTGTTACAGCATCAATAATCCATGGGATTGGTAGCACAGGGTGTTTTAGTAGCATCTCTATCAGTTTTGAAGGAGTCCATGCAGAGCCATTAGAGGTTATTAAAGTACGATTTCCCAGACTACCAGGAGGACAGCAAAAAGAAAAAGCACGAGGATGCTCTGGGTTAACCTCTTGGTGCCTCAGCAAAATGGATATCAGTTTCTCCTGCTTAATTAATACTTGAAGCACTGATTTAGGTAGGCTTGTTATGCAATTACAAAAGTATGACTTTATTATTAATGTTGCCCTTGGAATTTTAATGTTTATTCTAAATTTTCTTTTACCATCCCTTCACCATACTCAGATTTCCCTAGTCAAGCTCTGTTTTTCTGTTGTGCAGCTGAAGGACTACTGAAGATCTTTATTGGCTTTTCGCTAAGAAACTGGTTGCTTTACTGAGACTGACTGAAAAATACTCTTTCCAGTACCTTGACATCGGTTCCTAGTCTTCAAGTTTGAGAATTTTAGAAAGGAAAGACAGTATTTTCTTCCCTATGCAAGCCCTCTGCATTTCATGGTTGCATTGCGTAGCATGGTGAGGGATGACTTTTATTGCAGTTCTCAAGTATTTTCCTCTCCCCCCTCAGAAATACAGCATTTCTGAGGGCTGTCACCTGCAGAGAGACCATTCACACGGTTGGCAAGAGTATGGAATTACTTTAAATGCAGCATGTGGTGCAAGCAGTCTGAAGCTCTTCTGATTGTTTTACAAGCTCAACAGAGATCTCAGTTTATGTCCTGTACTTATTTATGACTTGCCATTTTTCAAGGACCTCAGATGCTTTATAACTGGTCCTGAAATAACCCCAACTACCTGCTGAAACTGCCAGCGGGATGTATGAACCTGCCATCGCAAGCTACCCTACAAACAGCTGTCCTCCTTACAGGTTAAAGTGGGGCTGCCCTGCGATGACCAGAAAAGGCGCGTGTACCAACCCTACGTGCTGTTTTACATAGCCATAGCTCATCACCCAGGAACACACCCCCTGCACTGTTCTGTGCTCCCCCGGGGCGCAGCGCGCCCTGCAGACCCCTCGCTGACGCACCGGTGCTCGGTTATACCAACTGACTACGGAGTGTTAGAGTAGCTCCTCTTTCATTCACCTTTTATGAGTAAACGTTACCTGTTAAACACTGCTTGCGAGGAGAGCTGTTACGAAACAGATTGGCGGTGGAGCTGGTAGATGCTGAATGGACTTTAATGGAAATGAAATATTTACCGAGCAGAGCCCGTAGAGCTATACGGCCTTTTCTGAGCAGCCCTGGGGCAGCCGTCAGCTTCGGGATGGCCTTGATCCAGCAAAGCGCTTAAGGCACAGGGGTAGTTTCATTGAGTTAATTGAGAGTATCTGGGTGTGTTTAAGTGCTTTGCTGGACTTCAGCCTCGAAAACACTAAGCTTTCATTTAAATTCCATTTTTAGTTTTTATTTTTATGTAAGGGTATGAGTCCTAACTGGCTCACAGCCTTATATTAGGACGCCAGCGAGAGACATCGACCTGTAAGTATCAATCAATACCTACCAACTGAAATGAAGGCTGAGGTTTTTTAATAAATGTTTAACAACTATCTTTAAGAGCCACTAAATCTGTTCTATTTGCAGTGAATTACTTACAGAAGCAAATTTTGTTTTGGGTTTACGCGAACTAGTATGTTTTGTTCTGTGATGATCAGCTTTAAAAAAAAAAGAGTCCCTGAGTCCCTTTCCACTACTCGAGTTCATAGATCTGCTGCAAGGGGAAGCTATCTGAGATGTGCTCTTTTACTTAAATGACAACTTATGCAACAAAAGGTATGGTATGTGAATTAAATGTTTGTATTGCCCACTCCTCCTGTCTGTGCTTGGATGTGTCTGTTTTTTAAAATAGGGTTGGTTTGTTTATCTCCTGTGGTGGAGACAGTAATTCAGTATTTCAAAATACTAAATCATTCTCTATTAAAGCCTAATTGGATCAAAATAATTACCCTTAGTAGAACTATCATTAAATTAATCTTTTCGTTCAATCAAATGACCAAAATATGAATAATTAATTGAAATGCTGAAAATGTTAATTCTGTTAAAACAAATAAACAAACAAAGCCACCACCCAAAACCTTCCACGTGGGAGTACAGAAGTCAGGTGTTAGGAAAGATTCAGATAGTACAAGGTCATGAGATGGTTCACAGGAGGATGGCACTTACAGGCAGGAAACCGTGACGATAAGTAACAAATGAATATGAAATCCATTCAGCCATACTAAACACATGCGTGACAGTAAGTGTCCATTTCTGGTTTCCTGAGATAAAATGTACATAAAGTTTTCCTTTACTTAGAAGGGGGAAAAATCCCAAATGGAATCAATCCAGAATATTTTTGCCTTAAAGATGGCATTTGGAGGTTTATCTTTGGTACTCTGTCAAGAATAAGCTGTTTCAAGTGTTCAAAGCCATCTGAAGTATTCATTTTTCCAAGGTGCTTATAAGGAAAAGTGTGTGACATTCCTGTGACAATGCCCCTGCTGACACTACGTTTGCCTCACCTTGTCTGGGCTGAATATGGAATGCGCCTCACACAATTCTTTTAGAGAATCATAGAATCATAGAAGGGTTAGGGTTGGAAGGGACCTTAAAGATCATCTAGTTCCACCCCCCCTGCCATGGGCAGGGACACCTTCCACTAGCCCAGGTTGCTCAAAGCCACATCCAGTCTGGCCTTGAAGACATCCAGGGATGGGGCATCCACAACATCTCTGGGCAACCTGTTCCAGTGCCTCACTACCCTCTCTGTGAAGAATTTCTTCCTGACATCTAATCTAAACCTCCCTGATTTCAATTTGTACCCGTTACCCCTTGTCCTATCACTACAGGCTCTTGTAAAAAGTCCTCTCCCAGCACCCTTGTAGGCCGCCTTCAGATACTGGAAAGGTGCAATGAGGTCTCCTCGGAGCCTCCTCTTCTCCAGGCTGAACAAGCCCAATTCTTGCAGCCCATCACGACGTTTCCTGGGCAGTATTTCTGGTGTAGTCTCTATTTCATCTGGTAAGGGAGAAAGTCTGCCGTTTTTTGGGGTGGCTGGTTTGGGATGCTTTTTGAAACGTAAGGAAACTTACTTGGGGGTTTTTTTGAAACACTTGAATGTGTTCAAATGTCTCCCCCCACCCCCTTACATACATCCATGTTACTAGGTCCTATTTTTGCATATTCGTGATATGGAACAATCTGAGTGTCAGTAACTGCCCAGGTTTGTCTGCTGTGGCAATAACATTGGATGATGGAATAAGGAAACGTCTTCTTGACAAAACTTTCCAAATTGCTTTGAGTGTAGCTTTAATTCTACAGATCTTGAGTGGAGCAAAGCCTTCCTTCATCACTTAAGTCCTGGGTAAATATTTTATACCTGCTTTAGGCCCCCTACGTTAAATCAGTTTGTTTAATGAGGCAGTCACGTTGGAGTTCTAACAGGAGAGCCATAAAGAGAGGGGAACAACAGTGCAATCGGACTACAATTTCTCTAAGGGGAGTTCTGGAGAGTTGTGAAAAGATCTTAAAATCCCTTTAGGGGGTAAACTGATGGGGTGGGAAGACTGAGAACAGAGGTCACAAATGGCGATCTTTTTTTGGGTGGTGTCTTTTCTGTCTGTTTGGGGTTTTTTGCCCCTTCCTGGCTATCCTGAATTGAAGGATGCTCTTATCTAAGTGTCAGTACTGAAGCTCACCTTGAATCAAAGTTTAAATAAATAAAACAAGAAAGGCTGACAGTGAGAACATAAGAACTCTATGTCAGCGTCAGCCTGGATTGTTTCTTGTGTCTAAAATGAAGTTGTTGCCTGACTTGCTTAATTCAGTTTCCTATTATAGTAGCAGAGTTGAAAAAAAGTTACAAAATTTTTAGAGATGTGTAATTTGTCTCATTTGCCTTGGTGGCAGAGAAAGGACAGAACTGTAGAGAGCATTCAGGTTTACTCAGTTGTGATTAGAAAACCTTTATATTATCAAAGCTTAAAATAAAATGATTTAAACCATCCTCAGCTAAGTGACGTGAAAAATACCTGTAGGATATAGTGGCGTTTAAGCCTTGAGCATGGATTGTTTTCATTACATTTTCAAGTAAAATTGTTAATGGGGTTTTTGTTGTTGTTTTACTGGGGAGGATCATTCTACAACTATAAAATATTGAAGGTGGAGATGGGATACAAATTAACAGGATGGATGTTGCAAAGTTGGTTGTAAATGTTTCAGCGTTTTACTTATTTGCACTGGGGCAAGATTATGAAAAGAAAAATCCAAATAAAAACTCTGAAAGGCTAGAATTAACTTGGCATGGAAGAATACAGGAATTTAGGATAATTAAAACAATGCTTTCTGTAAGATGGAATGAAAATATGAAAATGAACTGCAAAGTATTTCATGACACTAAAACCCTTCATTTATTTGAAAACTATTTCCGTGAAGGTTTTTCACAATGATTACATACCAGAAGTGAATGTTCCTTTGCAAGATCTATCCTTAACTGCGGACTCAATGCCTCATTTCTGTAACTGACTTTTCTTTTAGGGTAAGATACATCCAACAGAAATAATATCATGGAAGAGGGTGAGAGGAATGACAGATTGAGCAAAACCTTTGAAGCAGTTTTCACTTTAAGGATGCGGTTACGTGTCTTATTGACTCAGACACCTACATCTTGAAAAATCCGTAGGTGTTTGGAGGAGCCATAACTTGGTATGCAAACTCCTGTCTGCCCTCAGTATGGGACAATCTGATGAACTAATATTGTCGTGTCTTCAAATGCAGCTGCTGAAAAGATGTTCTGTACGTGGGCCATGGCATATGGAGCGGTCTGTGCTGTCTCTAGTTCAGCCAGGGCAGTTGTTTACCCTCTACGCTCTTTCAGCTTCTCTCGGCCCTCCCTGACTGTATGCACAAGCATGCAAAACCATCAACCATTTTTGATGCTGCACTGCAGTTAGGGAGTATAAGACCCTGCCTGTATGAAGCCTTGTGCTATAAGCATACCCACCCTCTCCCCCCCAGGACTTGAAGTGAGGGGCAAAGAGAAGTCCTGTCGTCTCTTGACCTGCTATGAAGATTGGTGGGGAGCTGGTTTCCCCTTCTCATCCCCCATGAATTGTGCTTGCCGGAGACGTATGCATTATCCACTATCCTTAGCTTATAATTAAATGGATGAGGTTTGAACACAGCCTGCCAGTTGCATTTTCAATGGGACTTCCTTCCAGTGTGTGTTTTTACCTGCTGTGCAATGTAATTTAAGCCTCTTTCCTATCTTATTGTTTCATAATTATGCCTATGCATTATTTACATCTGTCTCTACAAACCCACTGTCTTCTAAAGGTTTTCCCATAAAAGAGCTTACGTGAAATTCCATAAACGTGTCTGAAAATGATAGACAAAGGCATGGCATATAGATCTGATAGCATTCTTACTGCGTAGCTCCTTTGCCTTTTCAGAGAAAAAAGAGAATAGGCACTGACTACACAACTGAAGATTCAATACACTGAAAATTCAGCTGAGGAGGAAAGTACCATTCTCACTGCATCGCTGGAGCAGGCACGCTTTAAGTATGTCACAGCTTTTAGCAGTGTTTCCAGGGTTCTGTTCTGTTCCTTTATCTCAGCTGGTGACTCATACTGCAGTGCAACTAGAGGCATCACATTCGCGTCACCTATCAGCTTATTATTCAGGGCAAAGTAATTGTTGGCATGTTAAAATACTCCACTGAGTACTTCATACTTCACTTATGAAATATTAGAATTTTCCTTTGAACCAAATCTCTTCAGCCTAGATCAGCTTAATATGTCCATGAAATCCCCCTGGCTCTCTTATTAATGTTTTTTCTAATAATACATTTTTTTGTTCTGCTGTTTTTGTTAACAGCTGGCAGGGTGTGTGTTTGCAATCCCAAACCTTATCTGAAGGCACATTTCCTACAACATCAGAAGACTAACAGCACTGGAACCTTGTAGAACTTTCCAGTCTGCCTCAGACTGAGATTTGCTAATGGAATATATTGCCAGAAGTAGCAAAAGGCATGTTAAGAACAGAAGATTTGGACCAAGTGTAATAGTGAGTTTCCTAGGGAAACTCCAAAGGGCCTTTTTTCCCTCTTGATTAAATTTCTAAGTAAAATTCATTCTTAAGTTGAACTACTTCTGTTTCTATTTTTGCTTGAAAACTAAGCTATTGGAATCTTCTGGTCACTGCGAGCACAAAAACTAATTTCCTTATACAATATATATTTTCTAGAAGTGGCTTATCCTTGGTTTTGACAAGGTAAGGTTACTAACTGGTTATACCAATAGCCTGTGTGATGACTTTTATTATGCTAATGTCTGCAGGCTATAATCAAAGGGATTTCAGAACTAATTTTTCCAGATATTTTGCTTTCTTCATGATAACATGTAACAGCAGAGCAAGAGCAGCAAAGAGAGCAAGTAAGATGCAGATCAGACACAGTAGCAAATCTCAGGATGTGTTCACACAAATAGTAACGTCCAACATGTTGCTGCATTTCAGAAATGCTCTGCTTTCAAATGCATTCGTTCATCAATACCCACTGAAGTTAAACCCATCTCTCAGGTCTGTTTTGCTGCTTTTTTGCTGGGATTGGCTTTCATAATGCGCAGCTGAGTTACAACATACTGCAACAAACTGCCACTAAACCCCCATGACTGGCTTAGTGGTATTCCATCAGTCTGCGTGTATCTCCCAAACATGTTTTATTTCATTATCTCTTCAATTCTCTTTAATACATATTGGCACAGGGCCCACTCATGCCTTTGCATTAATGAAGCAAACTGGAGCAGGTTTTAATGTGTTTCTTCCATAAGTTAAGCTGTATGACTGGAGAAACGTGTGAGGACTTGAGTTTAAATCCAGCAAGTAAGGCTGTTTAATATGTCAGTAGTAATTCAATGGTCAGAAAAAAAAAATCAGGCAAAACTTTTAGCAAAATATTCTGCTCTTATTTTGGAAATGGCCTCTGTGCACAAGATGTGCAGGTGACAAGGTTGATTTAACAGTGAATGGAGGGCAAAAGTGGCTGCATGATAATGCTCCAGGGTTGGTTTTCTATGTATTGCCTTCCCACACCCATGAACTTTGAGAAATTAACTTGAAGCAAGGTAAAGTGACTGTTTAAATGAAAGTTTCCATTTCTGCTTTGGGCATGAAACAGCTGTGAAGGCGTGACACTGAGAGAGTTTTTAGTTCTCCAGGTAAGGCTACGAGCAGTGTGGAGAGCATGGAGTCAGTAGGAATTGTGTATCCTTTGCCTTTAGCAAATGTTGGAGAATGGTTTTGTTCCATCTGTCTCCATCTCCTTTAAAACAGCCTTTTAATTCAGAAATGCCTGACTAATTATAATTTTATTGTGTTAGATTTTTAATGCTTTCTTTTTATTAAAGCAGCTTAATATACATTATCCTTATACATATTTGTAGAGTATCTCTGGGGCATTCTGTCTTAAATGACTGAAGTGTTTCCTCTATTTCACTTCATTTAGCTGCTGTAATTAAAAAAAAATATTAACTTTATAATTTTATACTCTTACAATTTTAATTTCTCCTGTTCCTGTTATACTGTTGTCTGCCTGTGGAAGTAAGCTGGAAACTTGCCAAAACCCTGTAGTGGTAAGACAGCCTTGGCTATGTTTGCATCAGCCAGGTTAACGAAGTCACGTTTTTGCCATGTACACGAGTCACGTGTGCACACGCGCTAGCACGGCGACTCCAAATCTTCATGAACCATGCCCATCGTTTTCTTCGGCACACCCCCCACTGTTACCACGCTGGCTTTTTTTGCTCTTTTGCATATAGCTGGGTTTCTGGGGTGACATTACTGTTTGTCCTCTCTTCTTTCCTGTTTCCCTTTTTATCCCCATTTCACAGACCCACAGGATGGCTTCTCCTTCCCTGCTGAGCCCACAGTACAGGCCTAACTGGAACGTTAACATAGCTCACCAGCTGGGCAATGCAACATCAGAAGAGAGATAAAATATAAAATCTTCTGCTTTCCAGCCTGTCATTAATTCTCTAATCTGGAGGATTTTTTTTATCTTTCAATGTGCATTTTGGATACAGAATTTATTATAAATTCACCTAAAGGAAGGGTAGTTTTAAGTAAATCAGTTTTGCCTTAACTGCCAGTAAGCTTTGGAATGAAAAGCTTTTAGATGGTGTGTTTGTGGTTGTTGTTCTTCCTCCTAGACCCCTGTGGGACAGGTATAGGGGGGAAACCGATTACTGAGCTCAACTTTGAGATGTTTTAAAATTGAGAAATCTATTGCAAGAATTATTTGTAATTGCCTTTATGTATTTGTTGTTAATATATTTGTTTTAATGTCTTAAAATTTTTGCAGCGGAGGTTTTGGATTATCAGTTTGATAATAACAACTTTTAACAGCATTTCCAGTTTATTATCAAACCTCTGCCAGCAGTCGCTTTTTGAACATTGTTTTGGCTTTCTCTGCCATTCCCTTTTTCTCTGTGCCAAAAATGCAATAGCTATGGATCAGACAAATAAGGATGGCTGTGAGCGAGTGGCACCTGGGGAAGGCAGGCTGGAAGACCAAGCCCTGTGGAATAACCCGTGACTGGGGCTAGGCACTCTAGCTCGTTTGTTCCTTTCCTCATCAGCAAATTTTCATGAAAAGACAATGTTTGCTTTTCTGTCTCCTATTTATTATTTATTTGCATTTGAACACCAAATGCAAAAATTCAGTATAATCCTCCTGCTTCCATGTTCAGAGGGAATAATAAAAAAAAGCCACTCTGAGAACACTAGTGTGAACAAAACTATGTTTTTAACAAGCAGCAGCACTATGACTGAGCCATCTGGTTGTGAAGAATTTCAGTGGATATCTCTGACCTATGCTGTAAATTGGTTTACTAGCTAGCACAGTTAATATCATATTACAAATTAATAGTCTACTAATGTTTTTGTAGATAGACTGCAAATAGCATCTGTTTTGGCTATGACAGATTAGTTGCTTAGTAAAACAGAACTGCAGTCTTGAGAAATATACAAAATAGATGACTGAAAATATAGGCATTAATGTGGTTGTGTTGAATTCAGCATTTAGTAGCTGTGAAAAGCTGAACCCAGTTAACTGTAGTAGCCTGGTAAAGACATGTCCCTATAGATCTTTATGATATGGGTCATATCTTCATGATCCAAATGAATTATTAGGAATGGTAACAGAGAAGGCATCATGGCTGATGTGAGTAATGTCTGTTGAAATGATGGAATACTTCTCGTTACAGGTAGTTGATTCTGGTTTTCTGAAAACACAAACAGTTATATCTCTTTTATTGTGTTCATGTCTTATGGGGTCCTTCATGGCCTTGACACCTAGCAGGACTTTCTCAGAACTGAAGAGAACCTGGACTCTGGAATACAGTTAAGGTGACCTGTACTCTGTTTGCCATGTAATGCTTTTCACTCACGTCTTATAACATAAACCTGTCCAATCTGCACTCATCAGCTTTGTGTTATAAAATGAATGCTGTCATTATGTTTTGTCACAAATCTTAAAACCACTTCTCTAACATACAGTGTAGAATTTGGTTTTCTTCTCTGTAGCATTTTAGGAAAAGATTTCGTAGTTTAGGTTGTATGTTCATAACTGACTGAATGCTCACCTTGCAGACTTGCAAGTCGTTCGTTTCTGTAGCATGCTGTATTTCTGTCTTCTGTACCTGTGTGGCATTATGGCTTTCCACATACCTGTCACTGGGGTGCAGGTGCCTTTTCAACCGTTACGTTGCATCATGTCACCGAACTCAAGCAGACTCACGTGAAACCTTGTGTTCTGTTTCCACTGCATTTCCTTTGTGGGTGAGAGTAATGTTAAAATCACCTTTCTGTTGTCTTGTGTCATCCCCCCACCCCTACCAAGTACAATAAACCTTTGCAAAGC
The DNA here is from genome assembly GCF_000690775.1 of Eurypyga helias. Lineage (NCBI taxonomy): Eukaryota > Metazoa > Chordata > Aves > Eurypygiformes > Eurypygidae > Eurypyga > Eurypyga helias. Next base: position 39,472 of record NW_010267430.1, read on the forward strand.
TGTGGTCTGAGCACCACTAGAAATTGCATGTGCAGTGGCATGGCCATGTGGTGCTAATGCAGACGATGTACACACATCCTGCCTGTCGCTCTAGCAGACAGCAACTGAGAAGAGATGTGCACTTCTATTCCTGAAAGCCCTACACAGCTTTACCCTCTCAGCCCTGGTAGGCCGTTGCTGAGGGCTTGTATTCTCTTCGCTGGTGTTTGATATGTAGCCCTGGTAATGAAATGGGATTTTAGGGAAATGCAGCTTTTCCTGGCCTGAGCGAGGAAAGGAGAAACCCTTCACTGTAGCATGAGTCAGAAACACAGAGATCTGTTTCTCCTAGCTATTTACTTTTACTAGAGGTAAATTCTTTGAGATCATGAAACTCTGAGCACTATTTAAGAAACACTTAAGTGAATTTGTCATCTGCCTGTTACAACAGAGAGCTACTTGACTGGGAGATATTACAGGTATTGTGTGCTTAAGGCCATTCAAAGTACTCTCTACGTGTTGCAGCTGACATACCAAGATCTTAAAAATAATGCAATGCTACAGTAATGCAAGTGTCTAAGTCATAAATGCATGGGAAAAGGCAATACATTGTCAGAGATGCAGTTCTCTCTTACAAAATGTGAAGAAACCATAGAGAAGCAGCTTAAGAACACAAATATTGTTTAATACTACTAGTGAATGGCTACTCTGTAATAATGAAACATGAAGCTTAGGAGCTTACTGTATGATGCAAGATGCTCTCACTCCAACCAGGTAATGCATACAATGGAATCAATCATCCCATTTTAATTCCTTTTTCTTTTAAGGGCTGTAGTCAGAGCTATTTGTGAGTCTTCAGACTCACTACTGGGTACAAGACAGGCTGTGCTACCTCATTAATGAACTGAGGGCTTTAAGAGTATCCCAGTGAAGGATTCCTGGAGACAGACACATCAAGTTCAAGGGTTATTTTACTGCATAAATACAGCATTGACTGAAACTCTTACAGTGTGCAGCAAGCCACTTTTATAACTTAACATTTACTGATCTGCATCTGTTAATCAGTTCCATATTATGTAGATCATATTTATGTTTATAATGATGTAACCAAATGTCCTTGGCAGTAAAGATGCAAGATGTTTGGGTTCTGCTTTTAATCATATTCCTGGATGGTGATGTGCTCACCTCTTGGATGAGGCTAGCTAATCTATTTGCTTCCTACTGAGAGAGGTCTGTTGCTACAATACAATGACTCAGCTAATCTAAATTGTTGACTCTTCTGCCTGAACTTTAATCTTTTTCCTGTATATGGAACAAAACCAGGATTTTATGTTAAAAAAAAGAAAATTCATATTAATTACACATAAAATCAGGTAATTTATTTCAACTGATTTGTCAAATTCTGTGATAAGGCTAGATTTCTTGCAAAATGTAAGCATCTGACTTCTCCTGTTGCTCTCATTGCCTTATATTTAACATTAATATTTATGCATGGATTTTGGTATGTGAAGAGGCAGCTTATGGAAAGTGCCATGAGTCCTTGACAGAAAGTTAAAATTGCTGTGCATACAGGACAAACACTAAATACTTTTCTATAAATAAAATTTTAGGTATCAAAATAAAGATCTCCTCCATAGCTTTCATAGTTGGCAAAAATGCTGCATCTCACAACTCCTTATCGTTTTAGGGTTCCTGCTGTGGAGGAACCCACCTGTGTTTGCACAATGAGTTCCCTTGAATGCTGTAGAAACAACAGCTGTTGTGGGAGGAGGTAGTTCTCATACTGCGATGTTCTTCTGGAAGATGTCCTGCCAGCTGTCAAAATTATTTATTTACTTATTTACTGGGGGAGGGAAATGAATATAACCTGGGAGTCTCTCCTCGTGATAACAGATGGTGGAAGAAGAGGTATGCCTTTGGAGTGGTGCCCATATTTCTAGATCAGAGCTAACATCGGTGAAATAAGACAGCTAAATGCATTTTGAATAGGACTTAATATCTTGTTTCAAGAGGAAGTCTTCTCTAAGGGTTCTTAGCTCTAATTTCCCATCTCATGACGTTTCACGTGTCTGTCTTCCATGCGCTCGTTGGATTTTCACTCACAAGCTGTAATAGTTATTCTGCTAAGGGGCAGGTGGTTAGGTTTTGCATCCCAGACCACTGCAAAGTGCTTTATGTTCAAATCTAAATGTAAGGTATAAAGTGAACAGCTTAGAAGGAACTACGGCCAAGCGAAGGTCAGTGGCTGATTGTATGACTTCTAGATACAGAAGGTTTGGGGAGTTCCATAATCTATTATATTACTTCAAAAAAGCTCTAATATTAATCCCTATCAGCAAAGAAATATTATGTAAGCAGGAAGAATGGAACTTACTTTATGTACTTTGTATTAGGTTTATTTTATTACATACTGAAAATAATAGCAGTAAGATTTTAGCATAGCATTTTTGTGTAAAGGATGGGAAAGGGGATTATTACATAACTTTTTTAAGTCTTGTAGCATTTCTGAGTATCAAACATGAGAGATTATCTCTTGCTCTGTTTTAGTTTTGTAGAAGAAACAGACTTAATCTCTAAACCCTAAGAAATCAAATGCTTAAAGCGCAGTTACCCTTAAAGTAATTTAAAACCTGACTAGTGTAATGCAACTGCATGATGAAATAGCTCTAACATATAAGAAGTTAGAAAGTCTTCCTGATTTGCTAACACATTCAGGTTTGGATAAAGAACTAGACCTGTTGTTCTAATGATTTCAAAGAGCATATTGGAAAGGAGATTTCTTTCATAGTCTCTGAAAGGAGTACAGCACTTAATGAAACAGATAAAATTTTAAAATTGATGTGACAGTTTTAAGAGTAGTTAGCACATTAACAACCATTTCTTTGAGTTCAATTCACAACGTCACACAAACATGTCACTGTGATACACTATTCTTCTTGACAATAGAAAAATATATTGGTGTGCTGGTTTTGGCTGGGATGGAGTTAACTTTCTTCACAGTAGCTGGTGTGGGGCTGTTTTGGATTGGTGCTGGAAACAGTGTTGATAGCCCAGGGATGTTTTTGTTACTGCTGAGCAGTGCTGACATACAGTCAAGGCCTTTTCTGCCTCTCACCCCACCCCACCAGTGAGTGGGCACAAGGAGTTGGGAGGGGACACAGCCGGGACAGATGGCCCCAGGTGACCAAAGGGATATTCCAGATCATATGGCATCGTGCTCAGCATGTAAAGCTGAGGGAGGAAGTGTGGATATTCGGAGTGATGGCATTTGCCTGTCCAAGTAATGGTTACATGTGATGGAGCCCTGCTTTCCTGGAAATGGCTAAACACATGCTTGCCACGGGAAGTAGTGAATGAGTTCCTTGTTTTTCATTGCTCACATGTGTGGCTTTTCTTCACCTATTAAACTGTCTTTATCTCAACCTATGAGGTTTCTCACTTTTACTGTTCCAACTCTCTCTCTCATACTCCTGTGGGGGGTGTGAGTGAGTGGCTGTGTGGTGCTGAGTTGCTGGCTGGGTTAAAACATGACAATTGCATAGATTGGTATCTATATTTTTTTATAGCTGTTAGCAGACAGTTTTAAATAGGAACATGATAAAGATTTGCTTTTAGAAAGCATTCAGAAGTGGTTTATGGTCAACTGATTATTAGTGGGCTCTACATTCAGCATGGAGTAGAGTATATACGTAGGACTGTGCTGCAGTATTGCTTAGTATTTGATTAGTCCAGCATGTGTGAACTGGAACAGAGGTCCTTATTAAGTGTCTTGTGAAATTAGGAACCTCTGAACTAGATAATTTTCTCGTGAGTGGGCAACTACAGCAGCTACACTTCTTTAGATGGCCATATATTTATAGTGACATAGGCAGAAGAATATTTCAGGGTGTAAATGATCATTATGCAGATGACGATAGAGTGCTTCCCTCAATACAGAACTTATTACAGAATTATTTTTACAATATTAATTTTCCTTAGCTAGTACTAAAGTTACGCTGGTCAAACAGAAAATGAAAATCACCTGATAACAGCAAATATATTGGACTGCCATTTCTTGTGCACTCTGTTTGACAGATTTAATCAAGAATTTAGCACGGTTACCAGCAGAAACACAACTTCAATACAAGACAGGTGTCCTTTCTCACTTGGCCTGACTCTGCAGTTATGTATAGGAATATTCAAGCTTTGAAATATCTACCAAGGACAATCTGTGTAAATTCTATACATTTGTAAAAAGAGAAGAGGATCTCTTTTGGCTATTTATTGAACAATAGGTTGTCCAATTCACATGGTACTAGTGAGCAACAAGCCAAACTGTTTCACAGCCCAATGCACTGCAATAAGCTTACCCTTTGGATTCTTCAAATCATTTGGCCTTTTTTTTTTTTCTTTTGTTAGGCTAAAAATTCTTAAGCAAAAATTTCATTGCAAAACAAATGGATGATATTAAACTCACTACCAGCAGCAAAATGAAAATACTTTTTTGAAGAAAGCTATGAACAGAGACATGACAAAACCTACATAGAATGTTGAAGATTATAATAGTGTATTTAGCAACATTGCAAGAATTGACACAAGAGGCCTAACAATTTTAAATGTAGGACTCCCAACTCATTAATTTTTTATTTATAAGAAATGATGCAGTCAGTATTTGTGACCTGTGTCTGCTAGATTATTTGTGACTGAAATGTTGACATCTTGTGATAATGTGAACAAAAACTTAAAACCAAGTACTTGTGTTAGTTTTGAGGCCTGAACTGGTTTGTACACACTGTATTAAAGGTATGCAATTCTGCGGTAAGCGACTAACTTTTTCTGCATGAAGGCCCTAAACCATAAAGACCGACATGGAAGTTTGTCTTCCTATATGAGACTTTCCAGGAGTTTTGTATTATCTTCTGAATACAGTAGTTTCTACAAACTGTTTCTTTCTTTAATAAGAATAGAATTCATACGTGCATATTCCCTTAATTTTCCTGCAAATCTCTGAATCTTCGCAACCTTACAACTGAAGTCCTACTATTACCATGTGTTTGTCAGTAAATTATATATTAGTGTTCTTTGTATTACATGAAAATATGGCCTTTGTGCTTTAAAAGTGAATTTCAGATTAGACAAGTGCATGTTGAATAGGACGCCCTAGACTTTGGGGTGCTCCCTCTGTGCCAGAGGGATGGTAGTATTTGCCAGCAGAATACAGCCAGCTGATTGCTCATCATAAGCTCCAGATTTGCTACGCAAGTGAGAAATAGTGACAGCTAAAGGCCTTGTGAACCAAGTAATCTGGGAGTAATTTTTTTATTTTTCTGAGTTTTTCCTTTGTTTTTATCTGGAGGATATTTCAGGCTTTTAGGATATGGCAGTTTGAGAGATGCTGTATGCATGCATTTACGTAGGAATGTGTGATGACTTTTGCTCCATCGCTTGGTCTTTATTGGAGAACTGCATCAAATTTGTTGTATTCCCAGTTCTTCAAGCAGTGTTTGGGAAAGGCCAGTCTGGAGGTAGAGTTCATGTAACTCAGTAACTTGAGTAATTACTTTGCATCATTTTGCCTAGTTTTATTGCTTACTGGACTGAGGTATGAGGTTCTGATACTGCAGTATAGAAAAAATATACAGCATACCCAAAGTTCTGAAAGAGTGAACTCCGCTTTTAAAAGATTTGAAGATGTGCTTGCTTTCAAACTATTGCTTAATTGTAAACTTGTGCAAATATACAAGAGGCTACAAGAATATTTCTGTACTCTAATGTAAGCAACATAGTAGAGAAGTAGAATGGCAAAGTAAAACCAAAAGACACATCGTGCTTTCTCAAGGGCCTTGAAAAACTGCTAGTCTACTTAAAGCGTAACACTTCTGGGGAGTGAAATTATTTCAGCTTTGGGTACTAAGGAATCAGCTCCTGGAAAAAGATATTCAATTTTAATAACACTGTATAATAAACAGTGCAATAATACCCTCAGCAAATCACACACAATGTACAACTCTTGGAGAGGATTAAAGGTGAAAAACTGGAATTGTTGACCATGAAGATCTTAGCTGAACTTTCTTTAAAAATGTGGATGTAAGATATACTGCAGGTTGGTGATCCCAGCTTCTGTATCCCTTCCATGCTGGTAGCTAATGATGGTGAGGAAAGTACTGGGAATGCATGCAACGATGTCTGCACATACGTATGTGTCTGTATGTGTAAGACTTAAATTGTATAGTTTACCTTTTACTTATAAAATTGCTTTTTCTTTTAATTCTTTATATTGCAGCTGACTTTTATATGTCTTATTTTATCAAATAGATCATCATTCATTGACAAGGATGAGATGAAAGGTAATGCTTGAATCCTACACATACAGCATAGTACTGGCTTTTAATTCATTTGAGAAAAAAATACTAACACACATAAGTGTATTGCTTGGCTCATGTGTTGTCATCCTTTCGACTCTGCTCATCTTGCATCTTGCACATTGATGACTTACCAGGTTTTCACATACATGGTATTCAAAATTAATTTGTGGTAACTAAAGCAGCCAATTAAGTAGGTAAATACGCATTCATCTTAATCATTCGATAGGTCATTTAAAAGGGAAATGACACTTGTATTGTGAAGGCCAGATTGGATGCAATGCCATATTTCGTTTGCTGCATTTCATCTAGAATTGTGGTTTACAATTTTTATTTAAAGCCAGTCCTGGGTTTATTTTTCACGACATAACTGTGTTGCAGTTGATCTCGCATTTATCTATCCAAACAATTAGAATATGCATCAGAATGGTAGCACATTTACACTCTAAATTTCATAGCATAAATAGTAGACTTGAAGAGAAAACCCTTAAAAAACAGACCAAAACATTTCTGTGTTGATTAAATTGACTTTATGTATGATTTAGCTGGCAGACTTTTTGATTTTCAGGGGACATTCATCCACTGTTTAACCTCTTAGTTGGAGGATGAAAATTTTCTTTATATATATCATTGGATTTTCTCTGATTAAGAAAATCCTCAGCTTTTAAGTGACAAAAAGCCCATTCCTGTGTCAGCACAGTACATCTGTGTGTATACATATGTGTATCTACTATACCTCAAGCCTTCAGCTCTATGGTTCTTAGCAGATGAACATTTTTGAATTCTGTACTTTTTCTATAGCATTTGCATAATATTCCATGTGAATTTTATTCTTTATATATCTAAGAAAGTAAAGCTCTAAATTATACAGTTGGGTGAAATACCTTAAGCACAGCCTATGAGAAGTTTATATTTTTCTGGGTTTTAAAAATAAGTTTATTCTTTTGCTTTGGACAAATTTCAGAGTAACATTCACTGTGATTATGTCTTGTTTTTGTTATTTAAAATGTCTACTAGTTCTTCATTTTCATAATGGTGGCTCTCCTCCATACTGAGAACTGTCCAAGTTTTGCTTGGACAAATCCTAGAGATAGGATTATCCCTAGACAGTATGTATAGTTTGTAAACAGTTTGTTTATGAAGATCTGTATTTATTCATCTGCAAAACAGTAAATGTGTCTTAATAGCTGAGACTGCTCTGTATTACAGAAAATCAGCAAATGAATGGATACAGAATCAATCTTCTGCATTGTGAGACGAAACACCTCTCACTGAAATGCAAAGAAATAAACTATTTCCGAGATTAGAAGTATAATGAAGACTATGGTTTCAAAATCAAAAGAGTAGAAATCTGACCTGAGTAGAAATCATATGACCTGAAATATCAGGTCATATGGGCATACCACACTTATTGCTGCATTCCTCTAGAAATGCAATGACAGCAAATATTGTAGGTAGGTTTTTTATATATACTTAGAATATATGTATATTATCACATAAATGTAACATATGTATTAAACATGTCTCTTCTTTATTTAAACTGTCAGTCCACATGTGTAATTGTTTAATTTTTGGTATAAATTGTATTTAAAAGTTAACTATTTAGACTTCTGTGGCTTGAGTTCTGAAATATTTGCAATATTGCCTTCAGCCTTTAAAGAAGTTCAGTCTGAGTACAGCTGTGGCAGTATTTGAGCCTTATTTACATATTAAAAAAGGGCCTGATGTTCCTTAATATTTGTATTGATGTATTTAAAAAAAAAAAATATCCTTAAAACACAGGATACAGTGAACCATGAAATTGGATAGCAGATACATTAATAGAAACTGGAAAGATAACTGCTATCGCTAGGATAACTTCAGATTTTGGTATAGAGGCAAACTATATCAACAGACTTTTATCTCCTGTAATCACTTATTTGACCTATACTTACCACTCATGTAGATTGTAGCATGTCTGCTGCTATTACAGGCTGTTGTCATGTCACATACAAAATTTTTTTGAACTCCTCTTTTCATCTCAGCAAGCATTATTCATGAGACTACAAAGCCCTCATCTGCAGTATGAATTCATCCATGTTCGAAGCTTGCAAAGGTAAAAGTCTAGTCTCTAATACAGTACAATTTACTAAATAAATTGTCACGGGTTTTCCGTATAGGATATGGACTGCTGAGTACAGAGGATGTCTAATACAGTACGTAATTTTCTTTTCAGGAATGCTATGTGCTTTCAAATCTAGGGAAATACTGCCAGGGAGTTTTTGGCTTTTGTACTGACAAAGACACAAAATGCACCTTTTACCACTGGAACAGGTTAATTCAGTTACTGACACTTCCAAGATCACAGCGACTCTTCTCATGCTCCTGCTAACCTTCCTTTGGGATAGCTCAGGCAAGGGAGAAGTGTCTGTCTAGGGAGCACAGAGGCCGAGTGGTTATTAGCTGCTCTCTGGGGACAGAAGTGGGAGCAGAGGAGGCTGCTTTTTACTACCTGCTTACATGCTGTTATAGCCATCAGGTCCTCTCTGTAAATGCTAGAATAATTAGTGCAGTGCATTTCTTGCCAAAACAGGACTGTTTGAGCTGGTATGCTTATAAAATGTGAAATTACTTAAGGCCAGATAAATATTTATTAAATTGATATAAATGAATATTATAAATATTATAACACTGAGAGCCCTTATGTCTTAATACATTTACTTAACAATTGTGCATAGCACCCTGCAAATATTTTCAGGTTTTTTGGTGAACATTTTGTAAATTAAATTTCCCAACATGATTCAAAACATATGTAGTTAGGCATGTCAGAAGAAAATTGTATCAATACCAAGGGAACAGCCTAGGTAATAATTAGATGTTTAAATAGTCATCTGACAAGAAAAAATACTGGTTAATTTGAGTTGTCTATAATGTTCATAAATCAAAATCATCAGGAGAGCTTAGGTTTGGGAAGGGAAGATCAAGCTGCTTTTATGTCCTTTCTAAAGCAATAACTGAGGCAGCTACTCCGCGGTGTGCCTATTTCTGTCACATCTTCATATGGTTTAACTGTACGTCTGCCACCTTGGACAACAAAATGCAAGGAAGATCAGAAATAGAAAGCTGACATGTTTTTGCTTCAGGGACATCGTAACAGCAGGAGTTCTGGGAGAATTCAGTGAAGCTGTCTAATGAAACTAAGTGCAAGTGGGGACTGCGGGAACACGCGGTCAGAAACCTGTGAGAGAAGTTCCTATGAGGCGTTTGGAAAACTGCAGATTGAAAAATTGGGTATGTTTGATATAAATAATACAAATGTTAGAATATAGAAAAGGACCAGCTTTTTAAGAAATGCATCACAGGCGAAATATGAATTTGAAATGTGACTATTCAGCAACGAGTGACATTTCACTAATTCAGCAAATCCATTTGCATACCAAAATTTCTCTTGCACTAACAGAGCACTGACACAAGTGACTCCATTAGCGTTCACAAAATCTTAGACCAATGTGATTACTGTAGCTACCCTACTGGTTGGTACATGTCTTTTCAGGGGGGCAAATATTTTCAAAACCAGCTACAAATAAATAATGGAAAAGGGTGTATGGTAGTATTATGAACATTATGACTGTTTAGTGACTCAGATATGTCATTAAAAAAGGGTGATGTATGGCACCTATATACCCTGCCTTGGCATATAGCAAACATCCATTTCAGCCAATATTTCTGTGGTATTTTCTTTATCTCTGCGACAAACAAGTGTCATATTTCTATGGAGTTTGTACTAAATTTTTTGATGACCTAACAGCGTGGGTTTAAATAAATGATGAGGCTTATAAAAAGCATCGTAATGTTGATCTCGGCGAGGATTGCCAGGTGATAGGCTACGCTCCAGAAGGGTACTTTCTGTGTATGACTTATTTTCAGTGCAGGGATTCTGTTTAGCATTTGTCACGAAAACAGGCCTAAGTGCCTGCTCTTTCAGACTAGGTTACACTGACGTCTACCAACAATATTCCTGCGCTTCAGTACTGGCTTGTTCCCATTTTCAGCAGCTCCGTGCCTGGGAAAAGTGCATGTTACTTTTCAACGGCAACGGTCATCACCACGGACAGCACCCCCGGCTCCCCCATGCGCAGCCTCTTCCCTCCTTCCCTCCCATGAATGGATATGCATGAAACAAATCACTCAAATAATGGAATGTTCTACCTAAGGATATGTAGAAGGTGACTTCTTCCCATCTTTGTTGTATTTTGTACAGCACAGTGGCTGAGAAGCTTAATCATTTTTCCCCATTAAATGATTATATTTTTGTAGACTTGGATATTTCTGTAGACGAACAGCTGAAAACATGAGATGTTAAGCAGTTGTAATTTAAAATGTATTAGAGTCAATCTGCTCAAGTGAAGGTATCCCCAGTTTCTGGCATGTATAACGTGACACTTTCATTTCCACCACATACCATTACCTGAAAGTTACGTCTCCATAATGCTAATGTAATTTTAAGAGGCATTTGACTGGCCTAAGGTTTAGTTTTCCATTATAATAGCAAAAGAATATTAAATGAAATTGTACTGGCACCAACCTGCCCCTAAATGTCTCCTATTATCTCTTTTAACAAGAACCCGTCTGTAGTTGTTTCTGTGTTAATACCGGTATGCAGATGTGGTAAATCATGAAGGGTACTAGTTAGGATGTTTCATCCTTTCCTTTTCTCTTTTTTCCTTTCAGTTTACCAATACATCTAGTCCTCAGTAATCTGATCTTTTTTTGCATTGTGAGTTTAATGTTAGGAAACTGTATTTACAATTGCTATTTTACTCTCTGCTCTGATATCATATTTGATAAGATAAACAGCTCTTTTTGTAGTTTAACAAACCAGTGATTTAGTATTCTGCTTCCTAATAGACATACTCATGCTGAATTATCTCACAAATGTGTCATGAGGTGTTGAAGCATCATGAGTAGTAGGTTGGACAAAAAATGCTGTTGTTTCTTTTTTTGGGCACAATTCTATGTATGATTAAATTTAGCAAGCTCCCTGAAATGTTCTATTGATACTCTTTGAACAAATTTTTCTATTTACAGTAACAACAATGCTACATGAAGAACTTGTTTTGTTCTGCACTAGGGACCAAGTTCTTTGAGACTTTGATCAAACCTCTGAGGAGCGTTATTATTAAAAAAAAAAAAAAAAGGCAATAGTGGTAATGTAAAGACGTAAAAATAAAAACCCACAAAAATAACCAAGCACAAATTTCTGAGAAGATGCTCACAGAGAAGAGACAGTGAATAAAGTGTGTAAACTAGGAAGTACCCTCTATCCTAGCATTCACTGTGGCCATAACATCTTCTGAGTGCATAGGGTAGCTGGATAAGTAGCAGAAGCCTTGTTCAAACACCTAACAGGTTGTGAAATCATAAAGGGCAACTCTATCAGAGAGTCTATAGGCCATGGTTACAATTAGAATCAGTATAGTCTTCAAGCAATTATTTGGCAGCAGGGAGAATATAAAAGAAAGTACTACGGATAGGAATTGGGTTTCACCAATCAGAAAACAAAGGTTTTCCACACAAGTATGTTAACAAGGATAGATATTGCATCACTGAAATTTGAGCAGTCAGTTTAATCATTTTTTTCCATTTTGTTTTATAGCAATGGATCCTGACACTCAAATTTCTCCCTATCATCTGTTTGCTACATGTGCCTTGCCGTCGTAACAAGGAGTACAGCTGACACTGAAGATAGATTTCAGCCCTGTAATAGAGATCTGGTTAATATTTTCGTTAATGTGCACAGCAAAATGTAATACAGTTCATTCTGCTGTCCTTCATTTGGCTCTGCTAGACTGACTTGTGTCAGTGAAATAAGCAGGTTCTGACTCTGTAAGGGTAGCAGTCTGTTGGGGGGGCAGGGGGGGAGAGGGAGGTGTGACATTTTTATATAATCACGCTTCACTCTAGAACAGCAATTTAAAACATGTCTAAATATCACTTTTCAGAATGAGACTGGTTAAGTGTTTTTCAGTAATCTCTTTACAGGGAAGTGAAACAGTTCATATTGTATAAACCCCCATCTTTTGGAAAGTATAAGCTGTCCCTTTTTCTTTACTTTGGCCTCCTGATTTTTAGGCGAGAAGGGAAGGGAGACTATTGATACAACTATTCAGGCAAGGAGAAATTAAACACTTCCTCAGTCTTGTGATCTTTATCATCTTTGCACATGTAACATCAGTGGAAACGATGCTTGTGCCCTTGCCATGTTGAAGTGCAGTGTTCTGCCTCTGCTTGGAAGCAACTTGCTTCTGTGTCATGTGTTGTAGATGATATAACTTGCATTACTGGGCTTACATATAAACTTTTTAGAAACACAAATAGCCCCAAGATATCTTACCACTACTGAGAGAAAATCTCTCTAGATCCCACTAGACCTAGATTTATCTAGGTGTATGTGCAGTTCCACAACTTCTCTGGCAGCACGGGCCACAGACTGGTGAAGTGACCGGAACATCCTAACTGCGGTCGCAGCCCAGGATTGTTCCACTTGCTTAAAATCTCTGTGCCCTTAATGCAAAAAACTGCCCCTGTATGTGGCCTAACTTAGGGCTCAGTAGAGTGAACATTTGCCCCCCATTTGTCTATGGTGTTTAAAATGTAAAGCATCTTCTACTAGTCTTCATATTTCCTTTAATTTTGTCATTATGTAATATATGTTCCTAAATTAATCGATCCTGTGCAGTTCTATCTTTGAAAATGTAAACTTTACCCTGTGAAAGTGTTAGCATCAGGAAAGCTTTATCAAATCTCGTACGTTTAAAAGAAATTGCCGAGTGAATTTGCTGTGTATGATCTTGGGCCACCTGTTACATGCACTACGGCCTGTAGACGTACGAAATGATTTGCAATTTTGTGTACCTTGGATAAATGTGTACGTCGTACAATAAAGGCCAAGTCTGTATTTTATGTCAGAACGCAGTGATTATCCCAGAACTCAGGGCAAAGAGAATTCAAATTACTCTTAAAGAAAGCCTACAGTTTTTAAGATATGAAGATGCACCCCGAATTCTCTGTGACAACGTTAAATTGCCTGATGACACACGGCACTTCACCTTCATTTAAAAAAAAAGCCCGAAGCACCACTGCTCATTAGTAAGAGGCTTCATTAGTATTTCTGGGCACCCAAGCGTGGCAATGCTGTGCCCCCCCTTACCGACGCAGCACTGCTCTCAGCTGGCACCCGCTGTCCGGGTGCTCCTGGCAGCACTGCAGTGGGTGCGCTGCCGGCAGCTGCCGGAACAAGCGATCCTCGGGCTGCCAGAGGGATTCTGTGACCTGCTGCTGCTCCAGCAGAGCTGTGAGCCGGGACGGGGCTGCTCCCGGCAGGTGTTTCCTCATCAGCTGCACGGCAGGGCCATCCCC
>NW_010267430.1:53385-53585 GCF_000690775.1 Eurypyga helias
TCGCGCTTCGGACGGAGCGCCCTGAATTCATCCGTGAGCTGCTCCGCTGTGGGGCTGCTTCTGCCGCTGCCCCGCGTTATTCCAGGGTGAATTGAGGCGTTTGGTATCGGGCTGTAAATACAGCGCAACTCGGCCTTGCGAGGGACGCTACGGGCACTCAGCCTTGATCCCTGGGTTTTGGGGCCCCGTGCTGGCGGTGC
>NW_010267431.1:0-6422 GCF_000690775.1 Eurypyga helias
CCATAACCCCAACCCATCAGTTCTCGGCTGGATATCACCTCTCCCTAGGCAGCCCTCCTTGCTATTCTAGTTACCTTTCAGCCACCTTCGGGAGGTAAAATAAGTTAAAAAGAATTTCCATATCACTGTTACAAAGACCTAGTTAATGAAAGATTTTTAATTAAAGTTAAATGATTAATTCTAAAAAATCTAGATTATTAATTCTAAGAAGTATCAGTGCATGCTAAACCATGGTTTAACCCCCTAAATTTTGCATTGCAGTATCTTGTGCACTAACATAAATTCTTCTCTGATGACATGTCAGTTTCGCAAGTAGCAGCCTTGGCAAACAGGATGCAAAGAGAAGTAATACTTAACTGCTGGCCACTATTTCTTCTTTGGAGACCTGCCCAAGAGTTTTTTAAGCTTATAAAAGATATGCAGTCAGCTCTGTCTTCCAATTTGTCACTGCACTGCATGCCTTAGCCTGAGCCTCACGGTTTTTAGAGCAACTGCTATAAATGTAGTATGCCCTGCAATTGAATGATAGCCAAACAAATGTGAATTTTGTTTTATAGCAAGTATTCATAGCATTTCTCTATGAAGAAATTAATTTAAGTATTTCAGATTTTGGGATCCCCTTTTTTTCCCCTTTTTGCTTCAGATAGATGTAAACTTCACTATTGGAAAATAGGATCTTCTTGGGGAATCCCATTGATTGTGAGCAATGATGCTAAAGCTTTGTGGCATTAACTTTTTTTGAAAGGGTGTTCACCTGGGGATGTTTTGTAATTGATAAATTTTCATTAATTAATGGGGGAAATTACAATGGGGCTTATGATATATACTAGTGAAATGCAGCTGTGTTGTGCATTGTTTGCCTTCATAAGCTATTACCTATGATGTTTGGTAATATTCTTCAATATGTCATATTCTCAGATAGTAAGAGACCAAATTTTTGTCTTGCCAAAATATAAAATATATCTTTCAGTATTAATTAGTTGTTAATGTATAATAATTATTGAGTGTCTTTAAAAACAGCACAAAATTATTGACAAGGTATAATTTTCACATGTAATTCATATTGCAAAAAAGGGAATATTGCCATGAGTGTTATTTTCAGTGCATCAAGTATATATTAAATGCGTGGCATCACTTATTAAAATATATTTATCACTACTAATTAAAGTATCTTTGTCTCCCTCGATTGAGTGGGATCATAGAGCTTATTTGTTTTGAGAGATTATAATATCTCTTGTATTCAGCTTTATTTGTCAAATAAATATGTAAAAAATTAAGTGTACTTTGTGAGTATCAATGTGATGATAATTACAATAATAATTAGAAGAATGCTGCCTCTTTTCTCCCTCTGTAATTGAATGGTAAATCCTGTACTCAATGCATCTGCTCAAATGATACACTAATTGGTGTGACAGAATCATGTTTATTTGCCATAGCATTAAAAAAAAGGCAAGTAATGATCAGATTCACTTGATAAACGTGAAATAGTCTATTTCCACCCAATTTCTTTCTAGAAATTAGGTAGTAAAATACTTCAGTGTTTACTTTTGAAAAGGTAAGAATAAAAATGTAACCTTTTTGAGATTCTCAGGGATAAATAGCCTGGGATCTTTAGTGGCCTTTGGTGCATGCCTATCTGTAGAAAGTTAGTTTACTGCTTTTGCTGGTGGTTTGTACGCAGTGGTGCTGCTATGCTGAAATACAGATAGATGTACAGAGTAATGAATTAAAATAAATTCAAACTACTTTTTAATTAATTAATGCATCTACTGTATATTTAACTGAAATAGCCTTCAGATCTTTCATAAAATTAGTAATGGATTTTTAGTTGCGACTAGATACTTGATGGGAACGTGTTAATTGTGAAGTACTGCTCATTTGTGTCAATCTAATGTTCCATGAAGACAAGAGACTTGGTTGTGTTTGAATTTTCACTCAATTTTTCTACTGCTGTTGTTAGAAATTGCTCCATAAGGCAGAATTCATTTAACTTTGGAATTGTTTCTTTTTGAAAAAAAAAATCTTCAGTATATGAAAACATTATTTCAGTTATCATTATGAGACATTAGGGCTCACATTTCTAAATATTTTCTTTACAACAAAAGCAGGAAGAATATACATATTGAAATTGTCCATAAATAAGTGCCTCTATTCCACTAAATCTCTACAGATTTCAGAAGCCTTTGCCACACATATGCTCTTTTTAAGGACATAGGTGCAATTTTTGTCCCTCTGTTCCTCATTTCTAACTGTGGGATAATCAAAGATTCATACAACACCATGGAATTTTGAACATAATTATATTTAAGTATGTAATTGCGACACAACAGTAACAGGAAAATATTTAAGTAGTTTAGTTAGGCTGTACAGGTAAGAAAAGGGTAAGATAATACAGAAATTAAAGGTGACTTCACATGCAGCATACATTGATTAGAGCATAAATGAAAAGTTAATGCAAAATAAGTGTCACAAATCAAATTGTCTCATTTACTGTAAGTATATGAAGCATATGGAATACTCACATGTTGTTCATGTATGTTGATTTATGATCTTTCAGTAATAAAATTCTGTGAAAAGGGAACATTTTATAAAATTGTATGTTTATGAATTGTCAGCTGAATAGGCAAATCATGACTGACAACCAGAGACATGGGGTACGGCTCATCATATAAAGGAAGATTTTTCTGCTAGGATTTTCCTGTAGGGAAGCTGATTCGGTAACAATAGTCATTAAGAGCTAAATTCTATGCATTACTGACATGTTATTGCCACTATGATTATTACATACCTGCATATATATATGTGCAAATATAACATAAACTTGATTGCATTACTTAATTTGGACCTTGCTAAAGAAAATTAGCTATGATTCCAAGCGTGTGCATTTGAAATCCATGGAATGAAACCAAGATAACATCACAGAAGAGCTTCAAGTGGATGTAAAGAGTGTGAACCTAGTCTTCCCTTTGCGTCTTTACAAATAGGAAGAGTAACTTCCACAGCTTGTTTCCTTACCATATGATGTTGCATCAGCACATATTAATTGAGGGCCAAGGAATAATGAGCTCACACCATACAACTTCTCTGAGAAATAAATGAGTAATTCTAAAAAACAGATTAACGCCCCCACCACCCAGTTTTCTGTAGTAAGTAAAATTAAAACAGCAAATTCATATAAACAAACTATACTACATGGGTTGGAGTATAAATTGTATCTGTTGCTAACACTCACTTATTTAAAGAGAGGAAGAGAGGCTAAATTTAGTTGCTGTCATAACCATGGGATGTGCCCAAATATGTATTGTGGACCCTCCTGCTGGAATAGGATGTGTTCTCTGAAGAAGCAGGGCGTATGGCTTCTTTGAAGCTGTATTAACAGGGGAAGGGGGAGGGAGGAAATGAGAACCCCCAAGTGCGCAGAATCACTGTGAGTACCGGAGGATGTGAAATCTTCCTGCTTTTCCCATCAAAGAGGAATTGTGAATGTGTGTTCTCTGATGTACCACTTTGGAGAGAGGTCTCCTTCCATGGATGTGCTTGGGAAAGGGGAGTATACATTTATTGATTTTATCGAGTGTGTTGTGCAGCTTCAGCTGGTACTGATTCTCTTTGAAATAACAAAATAAACTAAGATTTTGCCTAGCTCACTTGACTTCAGGGGAATAATTCTAGGGATTAATTTGGCCCTCTGATTTAATTTACTTTATCCTTCTCTGAAATTTCTGTTCTATCTGAATTAATGCTTTATTGTGACTACATAAAACTTCAGTGCTACATTGGACATGATTTATTCATTATAGTAATTTTGTTTCCAATATCCACTTGGCTCTGGTCCACTCAAAGTCCAGCTGCCTTGGACTGCACTCAGTTCTTTCAGGATTTAGTGCCATGTAGCAGAACAAATTTTATGACTACTTTGGACACCTTTCTTCACAGTACTGTATTTAGTATTCTGGGTTCCCCTTGATTATAGCCACAGTCCTAAGTATACTGGTATAAAAGGCAGTCTAGAACAAAGGCTGCGATTATGCACGTTACTTCTGAAGTTTTCGAGATACCTGTTTATTTTCTTCTGGTACCACTAAGCACTTTTCCTATTGTAAGGGCTTAAAACTTTTAAAATAGTTTTTATTAAAAGTCAATTGCTTATTTTACAACTATTGTCTTTGTAGCTTCCATAACTGAAGAGAGGGAAATTTCATGTTGTCTTCTCTGATGCACAGGAAGCGTGTCAAGATAAGGGTTGTAAAAACAATTTTGTAACATCAACTCATAGCAGGAGAAGCAATCAAAATACAGAAATCTTCAAAGTGGGAATGCAGCCTTGAGTATGCAGGACCTATGTGTGTATGCTCAGATGTATTATTTTGCAGGTGGTATTATTTTGTGTGGGGGCAGAGTACACGATCTTCGTGCAGAAAGGAAAAACATCTGTTCCCAACAGTGGAGTCAGAGGGCATCACGATAAGCATTGCATTCACGTTGTTTTATCTCCCTAGTGCTCAGCTGTCTGCGTAAGGGACAATGGGCTTTCCTACAAGTGTTTCCCATTCGTGAGGTTGTGCGATTGCAAAGACAGGAGGAAAACACATGCTTAGAAACGAGTTGGCAGCAATGCCTGCTATCTTGGCAGAACAGGAAAAAAAAAAAAGCATTTACTCTGGAGGCATAAACCAGTTATTTTCAGTTCATGCTGTACAGGAGCCAAGGCGTGCACCTTGCTTTGCCTTCTACTAGCACTTGGCAAAGAAAATCTGTACTCGGTGGAAATGCAAATAGGTAATCTCTCTACTTCAGTCTCTATTCAGTGCTTTGTGGCAACTGTCTGCTCTTTCTTTTTAATGCATGACTCAGAGCGTGTTAGCGATTTGAACAGCAGCTTTGCTTAAACTTGTGGGGGAGGGGATAAGCGCCCTTTGCACTCATTTGCCGATGTTCTGGCTTCCTCTGGCCTTCAGGCAGATCAATGGGCCTTCTGCTTTTGAAATGGAAGGTGAAATTCTTGTTATAAGGAGCAAAGCAGAATAATTCTTGACCAAATTCATGCCTTGAAGGTAAATTGCGGTTTAATAGGTTACTTGCTATGCAGGTTCTACAAGTTTCCTTCTTCGAGGAGAGGAGACACTAAGCATGTACTTTACTACTGATTACTGAAAGCATTAAGCAGGTGTCTACCGTTTCATAAAACAGTTTTGAAATTATTTTTTTTACTGCTGCCTTTGCTAGATTATTAAATTATTTAAACAGGTGTAAATCCTGCTGTGTGATATATTATTTTAATTTAAGCCATTGCTTGTGTTAGAAAAATAATTGTGGCCTTTACCTTTCTAATTCTGCATGAAGTGGCTATTTATAATGTTTTAGTCAGCATAATTGTATTTTTAACTGAAAATTTGATCGCACTTTTAATTCTTTAATGAATGTATAAATTAATTAAAATTGTGAGTGTAGTGCTTTTTTGCTGTGTTTAACAGTAATTGTGCTGGACTTACTAAACAAAAATCGAATCAATCTGTCACTGCACCTGCTCAAACAGATTTTATTAAGAAGCTGAAGTTCAATACCATTTTATGAATGACCTTGAAAATACTGTTATGAAGAAATATGTATTAGAGAAGTTGTACCAGAAGTTCCACACCTGATTTCTACTTTAATGAATGCTTTGCAACATTTGGAATGGAAGGGTGTAAAGAGGAGGTTTAGTTTTTGCATGTAACTTGCATGTACATACTTGATGTGGATGTTAAGACTTCAGGATAGCCAAAATTATAAAAGGGATAATTAGTAAAACCTCAGGAAGCAAGAAACAGGAGATGAAAGAGGGAAAAATTTAGAAGGTGCATACAAAGGGCTTCAAGGATTTGTTGACAAGAAGCACTCTCAGTGTATTTTGTCAATGTTTTTGACTCCTTCAGTCTTAAGACATGCACAGTCTTTGTGCTGGGATATATATTGAATAATGCTGAAATCATATACTTAGCCTGTCACATCTATGTCAAGCTTGTCTGAAATCTTGTTTTCAAGAATGTCCTCTAGCTGTACAAGCCTGAGACTGGCCAGTAGACTTAGCTATGGTGACTATGTTACAGGGTGAGTAGGTATGCAGTTTAGAGGGAGAGGTTAAGAAGCCCAACACTTAAATGATGAATGGTAAAGAGAATGAGTGCCACTTCACTTAACCATGTCAGCAAGACTTAACGGGGGTTAGGTGTAGATTGAACTGCTCCCTCAAGGAACATCAGGCCAAGTGAAAGGCTGTGTTTTTAAATGGCTACTAATGATTCATTTGTGGTTGCTAAATTATTACCCAGTGGGATGTAGCAGACATTTAATAATCTTGTCATGAAACCCAGTAACAGTGCAGTAATACAGAGTCAAGAATTCATGCAAGGTGTAGCTCCTGCAGAGTTGTCACTCATTGA
>NW_010267431.1:6446-15974 GCF_000690775.1 Eurypyga helias
ATTATCCACCTTAATAATGGTGGCTAGTGCTAGATAGCTCAACTAGGTCCAAATTTTGGAACTTGTATCTATGTCTGTTTTTCCCAGTTATTTTATGCTTTCTGATGCTTATATCTTATCAAGGTGTAGAAAAAATCTTTTTAAGGCAAGAGGTCAACTCAAGTCAATGATAGGGCAGACATAGGAGTTGAATAAGCAGCATGTGAAAAAAAGTTTCCAAACACTGACATTCCATTTGCATAAAGAAACAGACATAGACCATATTAATTTGTCTTTGAATCTTATTTTTCATAGTGTGGCTCATATTTTGAGTTCTGAGCAATATTATACTGGTCAAAATCCAGTCCTGTATTGTCACCCAAAACTCTCTATAGGATACAATATATGTTACCACTGATAAAAAAAGCAAGTCTGTGAGGTAAATTTTCAGGCACTTCAAAACTTTCTCTTGTAGAACCTGTTCTAGATCTCCATGGTGCCAATTTGCCATGTATGATGATATCAGGTTGTGTGCCTACACTCTTCCTTCTAGCAGCTTTTAGAGTACAAGGACAAGGCCAGAAAACGTACTTGAATCATAGAATCATAGAATGGTTTGGGTTGGAAGGGACCTTAAAGATCATCTAGTTCCAACCCCCCTGCCATATGCAGATATTTTGTCAGTATGTGCAAAGGAGGATATGTGGTGGCCTTATGTATACCAGAAGTCATTAATAAACTGGTTTGGGGTCAGTCTGATCTGCATAGCCACATGTACAGCAGGTGCCAGTGTTTTAGGAATTAAAAGGGGAACACCTAGTTAAATAGTATTTGGACGTGAGGAAGCTTTTACCTGTGAGAAAAAGTTAACTTGGGTTTAGAACTGTGTGCAAGACAGCTATATGTAAACTTTCTCTGAGAGTTAATGTCCTAGCACTGTGTAACAGTGTTGTCCCAAAAAGTGGGATCTTTCACATGGTGTGCAATAGGCCAATTTACATGTAGAGCCAAAATATTTAATTATTTCGTGTTTGCACAAAGATGGGTGCTAATTCCACAAGCTAGCACACCTGGTTACAATCAGTTTGCATTTTTATAAGATTTCAAAAGGTCAGTCACTCCTATAGTCTACACCCACTCACCTACTATTGGTTAGTTTTTCTCTTGCTTCAAATGAAAAGTGCAGAGTTCATTCAATTCAATGCGCTTGTTCAGTGGGTAGAGATTTTCTTCAGGTGGTGGGTAGGGTTGGAAATAGAGATGCGGTTTTCACATTATAATGAGCAAAGGTCACCAAAAGGACAAGATTTTAAAATATTTGCTCACTTACCAAAACAATTCTTGCCATACATGGACACTGCTGATGTATTAACGAATATATATCCTCCCGCTTCTGATAAGCAAGGAGGCTCATCCCCGTGTTACCAAACCCTTTCAACCTCTTGCACTTATATCATCAGTCTCCCAGTGTTCATTATACTTAGCACATTTTATTTTGAGGTAAACAGTGTCAGTCTAACCTAGAAACTATTTTAACATGTGCTTCATCAGTCTACAACATCATTGGGTTTGGTGTTGATGCTTTGGGGGTTTTATTTTTGAGTCTGGTTTAGTTTAATTCATTTTTTTCACAAATTGTTTGTGGCTTTTGTTGTCTGGACTAGAAGGCTGTATGTGCTGCTCTTACAGAAAAGGGGTAGCCAGGACAAAACCCTACTTCTGCATCTGACCAGACACGTGTCTGTGGTTTCTATGTTACTCCTCAGGCCAACATGGCCCCTCCATTCTGCCAAATCATGTCAGCCTTAAGAAATCACTTTTCACATTCCTTTCCAAGGCCTTCACCAAAAACTTGTAGATCCTCTTCCTCATATTCTGCTTCGTGGCTGTTTTCATGGTCAATGCACTGATTGAAAAATATTGCTGGAAATAGCTACCCTAGACTAGAAACTACATTTAACAAGAGAAGAAGAAGAAAAGAGAATGCTATAGCTTGATTTTTGGATTAGACTCACTTGCGTCTTGGGAAGAGGATAGAACAGTGTATGTAAGAAGCGCACCAATGTTATAAACTTCATAGGGTCCAGCTCTAAGGCTGGAGACATAACAAAACTGCATTGTTTAAAGTGAGGCTCCATTATTTATAAAAACATATGATGCACAGATTCTGTAGCTTTATTGGAAAACAACATAGAAAAACAGAGGCGGCATGGAATGTTTGTGTTTTATTTGGAGTACTCATTACTATACATTGGCATATGCTGCAGTTAAAGACTGAATGATATTTCCCTCTACCCTGCAAGACTATGCTTAAGGATTTTATTTAATGATGAAACAGTGTCCTTCAACACGATAATGTGGTTTCTCACTGTGAAGTAGCATGTGGATTGTTTCTGGTTTTATATACTATACCAAAGGAGTTGCAGCATTTAAAAACCAAGGGTTTAGTTTTGCCAAGAATATCAATAAAGTCTCCTAAAACTGAAAATCAGTGTCATTACTGTTTTGTATATGTACAAACAGGTTTTGTTTTGCACAGAAGCTAAGCACAGGTCTTTCACATGCCTGTTCTAGATTCTTAGGTTTTTTTGATCAACTTTTTCATCGTATCTATCTTTGCTGTGAACTTGTAATAACTCCCAGAAAGTAGAGATAGAGACCATTTTCTTTCATCAGCAATTGCTGCTTGTTTAACAAGGTTTTCTGAGGAGATAAGTGTAAAGAAAAGCTATGCCAGTAGAAATCGCTTATTTTTTGTCCCCAGTTTTTGTGTTCATCCAAATTAAAAAGAGTCTAACGTTGCATGCTGAAATTATAGAACCTTACTCCCAGCATTGCACTGGAGTCCCCTCAACCTTTGACTTTTCATATAAACATTCTTTCTTTGGAGTAGGTTAAAAACTGTGTGTCTTGCTGATTAGTAAATGGTCTTGTAATTCACCACTTCTAAAGAAAACTACAAAGGATTCTAAGACAGAAATTGAAATAAGTGTTCAAATTTTTCTCTGGAGGCATAAGATTCCCTTTGGACTAAGTCCGTGTGGTAGATGGAACGTCTTCAATAGAAAAGGCAGAACCCTGGATCTGCTCCCTGAATATATATAGTAGAATGAAATAGTTGGGTTGGAAGGGATGTACAAGTATCCAGTCCAACTGGCTGACCAATTCAGATCTGACCAAAGGTTAAAGCATGTGGTTAAGAGCATCGTCCAAATGCCTGTGCAACACTGACAGGCTCACTAGGGAGCCTGTTCCAGTGTTTGACCACACTCCTGGTGAAGAATTGCTTCCTAATGTCCTGCCTAAACCTTGCTGGCACAGCTTGGAACCATTCCCAATTGTCCTATTGCTGGATCCCAGGGGCACCTCCCTCTCCCCTTCCCCTCCTCAGGAAGCTGTAGGGAGCAATGAGATCACTCCTCAGCCCCCTTCTCTCCAAACTAGACGAGCCCAAAGTCCTCAGCCGCTGCTCGTAGGACAGCCCTTCCACCAGCTTCAGTTCACCAGAATTTAAGAGATTCTTGCAACACCAATTTCTCTTTAATAGTACAAATGTTGATATATCAATTTAGATGTTCTTTCTGGCTCTAAGAACTTTTTAATATGTTTTTTCTTGTATCATGGTCACTGAACATCAGCATATGATTACAATGTGTTATGATACCGGTGGGGAATAACCCAGCATCTTGGTGAATGATTGGGTGACTGAGAGTGTATGAGAACATCATTATCCCATGCACGAATGCAGGAAAAAGGTGTTGCTGTGTAAAATATTTCTGTCTGTTGTGACCTACACTGCAACATGTAATACTTATCATACATGGAAAGCACTATAGGCACTATGCAGCCAAAAATCAAGTGGAATTCTGTTTCCTTCCCTGTGCTGTAAAGATCTGTGCACAAGGAAACTGAAAACGAAGAAGGATAACCATGCATAGGACAGAAATGAAGCTCTATTATGTATGTATACACATTAATTTGACCAAAATGTTATGTTGTCTGTAATGCAGACAATTGTTATCTTATGGAGCTAAGGAATATATTCTCTATGCATCATGATGTTTCTGCACAAAGCAAAGCCCCCTTATTTACAGAGGTTATCTTCTATCACTGTAGATTATCATGGTAAAACTCATTCTTTTTCAGTCACAAATGTAGCAAGTAATATATTTACTAATTATTCATTTAGAAATGGCTTAACATTGACAATGCATAGGAATGGCATTATCCTGTGCATAAGTGGAGGAAAAACAGCTTGCATAGAGACTTGAGTAGCAAATATTTTTAGTCAAATATTGTGTACTCATCCCAAATCTTAAAGTTCACGTTCTTGAGAGCACAAACATAAACTCTAATGTACTTCTTGCAGTGTTAGCTTTGTTAATGATACAGTTTTCTATGAAAAAAGAGTCTCAAAAGAGAGAATGGCTTAACATGCCAAGTAAACTTTAATGCTCATATACACATTGAATCTTTGTCACACTGGGGCTTTTGTGTTTGATTCAGCTTGTTGTTATTGTTTTAGCAGGGCTATTATTTTCTGTGTGAATTTGTAGTATTTCTTTGGAAGCTTCATGGGAATTTATAGGAAACCTGTGATAAGCAGTAGGCTGATGCAGTTATTCTATAAAATGCCATGTTGTTCCAGTTCATTAATGTTGGAATACCTATTAAATTATGTAGTTAGCATTAAGGGATTTCATATACAGTTTTAAACTCCCATGGACCTATCTTCACAACAGGAGATTCCTTAGACAGAAGCATCGGATATTTTCCTAAGGCACTTCAATTCATCTGGAGTGATGCTTGCTCGGAAAGTGTATGTTCTTCTACTATTTCATTAAGTTTACTGAAGTACTCAGAGAGCTTAGAGGCTTCTAAATAATAACATGATCATCTGAGAAAAGGGATTTGGACATTGCTGAGAGTAACTCAATATTTTTTCCTCTTCTTATTGTGGCCAGCACTAGAAAATGAATGCTTACTGTGGAGTGAGGTAAAAATTTTTTAGTGAAACAGTTTGGCAGAAAAACCCTGATCTACTAAAGGATATTAAAGAGCT
This sequence comes from Eurypyga helias, assembly GCF_000690775.1. Classification (NCBI taxonomy): domain Eukaryota; kingdom Metazoa; phylum Chordata; class Aves; order Eurypygiformes; family Eurypygidae; genus Eurypyga; species Eurypyga helias. The sequence goes on from NW_010267431.1 coordinate 11,488, forward strand.
GGGGCTGGATTACAAGATGTAGTGAACACAACCTGGGTCAGGAAAAAAATAATAATCAGGAGTTTGGTATTAAATACATAAACAAAAAGTGTAATTAATTGCCACAGTATACTGTTGATAGCAAGAACTTTACAGACTTTTATCAATGGATTACTTGTTTATATAGATACAGAATAATATCTGGAATTATAGCAGTTCAGGCTGAAGAAACAGGATTGAAGACAGAAGGATACAAAACTTCATGTTTCTGTGTTTAAGACATTTTTTTATTAGGATTAGGGAAGACTTGATAGGAAGCAGATTTTCTCCAATCTGATTATTGCAAGGGTTTTTCTCTACCTGCTCCTGATATATTTTTTGCTGCCCACTGCCTGAGACTGCAGTAGTTATCTATAAATCTGGTCTAGCGTGGAAATTACACCAAGTCATTTCTTTGATAAAGGTAGTGTAGATTTTTTCAAGAAGATGGTCTTTGCCACATAGGGCTTTTTTGTTTTGTTTTCCATTTTTTTCTCTGTGTGTGTATGTAGGTGTAGGAATTACAGACAATTCAGACTCACCAGTGAGTGGAAGTTTACACATACATGGGCAGCTGCAGTCAAACTCTTAAGGCTACTCAATGGGAGAATTATTATGATGATCTCCTAATGTTTTTCAATTAATCTTTAATTTAAATAATCCTCTCACCTTTAAGTCTCAGATGAGCCTAGAAAAATTAGCTTGCTGCTGCACACATACTTCTTGGCTTAATTCTGTTCTAACTGAAACGGCTCTTGCTGTACTGCTGCTATTGCGAAGACCTAAGCTATGACAGAGCTGCAGGAGTAGTGCTTCAAACTGTGTTTGAAGAAAGTAGATACTCTTTTCCCAGTACACTTAAAACTTTAAAGTGTTTTTCTCCTGTCAATCATAGGTGTTACAGAAAAGCCAGCAACAAGAGTTACAGGAATCACTCTGATTTGGTTCTGAAGATATTTCCTGTAGTAAATTATTGCTGCTAGGGTTTAGAGTACATCATAAATGATGAAAGTATATACAGTTAGACAAATGCTAAGGAATGACAAGGTTTGAAAGAGATTAAAGAGATGTGAAATTAAAGAATTGAGATTGCACAGGGATGTACCAAATTTATACTTTCAAGAATAAATGGAAAAAAGTTGTGCATAAAGGAATAACTGAGATGTAGGTTCTTACTCAAAACTGGACAATCAGCTTTTGTTTGAATCTTATAAGAAATAATTGGTTTAGCTTTAAGGTCAGTAACAACTAGTGTGTTTTCTTCTCAAGATAGTGTAAAAGTGAAAATCCATCATATTTTAACATCTTCTTCATGAAAATGCTCCCAGTAATGTAAATATGCTGATGTATCTAAAAAAATGAATGTTTATTATAAAGTGAAGTTATCAATACAGCATTTAGAGATGCTTTTGGGAGTCCTATAAAGATTAACTAATGTGTTATATAACAGATACAGCTTTTTCCTTCTAACAGACTTAAGCTATGGTCTGGATGAGTTTTAAAGTGAAGAGGCTGTCTTACATATCCCAGCAAGGAACATGAAATATATACAAGTACATATGGTTCCGAGAGTAAGAATGTCTTCTCGATTTGTAAGGCCTTTACAGATCTTCCAGATTTTTAAGGAGAGAAAATATTTAAGACCTAAGAAGGGTCTTGCAAGGCTAACCTTTTTCTTTTAAATTTATCTTTTTACCTGTAATGTATATTTACGTTCATTATTCTAGCCTTCAGACAATGCTGTAGACAGCATATAGAGCAATGTTGCCTGGTAAACGACAAAAGGTCTAATTTGCCTAGCCTGGACAAGTCTGGATTGAAGAAAACACTTAGAATATTTAGTATTGAGTACTGAATGAATTGAATATTGAATCCTTGACTAGTATTTCAAGCTGGTTTTAAAGTTCTATTTACTAGCTGTAAGTTATGCAGTGGAAGGGAGACTCAACTAAGATTTAAGCATGCTGTTCACATCCCAGAGAAATAAGGTGACTTTTGAGCAATATATATATATGCATGTGCATATATATATGTATGTGTATATATGTAGATAGTGATTTGTCATCACAGTATGTTTAAATCTTCAGGCTAAGATTTTGTATGTTGTTGTAAACTATGAGGTATAAATTTATTCTCATAAACCTTTGTTGACTCTCTAAATTATGAAACATGCTTTGAAAACACCTACTATAATTAATTTTTCTGCATATCTTATGTTTTCCTTGGTAACAGTCACACAGTAATATACACTACTGTGGTGTTTAGGTATTAAATATGTAGAGATATTTGGGAGAAACTGATTAAATAAATGATGGTTAAAGTAACATTAATCGTACTCAAAACAGTTTCACCTTGAAATATATTCTACATTTCTACCTTTTTTATAACAACTGAAGAACATTGACAGTCTTACTTAGTGAAACATTTGGAATACAAGGTATTAGCTTCATGTTAGCCTTGTGTCTTTGAAAGATAGAGGTATCTGAGTAAAAGATGGACAACCGTTTAGTTGTTGATTTCAGTTTATGGAACTTAAATGCAAGGCATTGCTAGTGCTTCAGTGTATACAGAGGCAGATCCTTGGTATGCCTTGCATTATGCTAGGCTAGGACCAGAGGAGTTTCTTTTGTGTCACTGCAGTTAGTGGCCAAGTTAACATGACCCTTATTATTTTGAGTTAATAAGGACCAGGTGACTATCCACATCTAGAACAGGCAACTCTATTTGATGGTGCATCTGTAAAAAAAAATTATATTTGAAAGAGAATTTCATGCAGGGAATAACATAAAGGAGGAATTTTTTTTTAATACAATATGTGATTTTAGAATTTCTATTTTTGCAGAATTATCTATTATTTTCCACAATTTGGGATATTCTTAAGCATATCTTATAATGACACAATTATTAGTAGACAGGTATGTTTTATTGCAGATGGATCTAAGGATTAAATGCATCATAGAACATAGGTAAAAATATAAAATATACTGGATTTATCTGCATTTGGACTTAAATTTTTAGGTGTGGATTTGGATTTCTTTGTATAGTTGGGTTGTTGGTTGGGTGTTTTGTTGTTTTTTTTTTTTTAATGACAAGAAGGACCACAACATGATAGCAGTCTGACGTAGTGAGAAAGCAAGAATTTACCATCTTTCTCGTGTCAGTTTCCTGTGGTCTGATGAGATGAGTGACAAGATTTTGATGATCATTGTTGTCCAAGGTGGGGAAAATGGGTTGAGTGTTGATTTATATTTGTTAAAGGCCTTCCTTCTTCCTTAGGTTCTCACATTTCTGACTTCAGGGAGACTGTTCAAGGGGAAAAGTTCTCATCTACCAGATAGAAAAGACGTGTAAGAGCTTCTATTTTTCTCAGAAAAGGAATCCAGACATGATACCAGTAATAGGTAGAGGCTGACCTACAAATACAATTCTTGGACTGAAATATGTCCACATTCAGTCTGAAAACATTGATAAAGGGCTGAGGTCTGAGATACATAAGGCTTTTCTTCTCTTTATACAATGCTGTGAATAGAGTCCTGTGAAGAAGAGAAACCTTAAGACCTGCTGTTATGGGTCCTACTGTATATATATCTGTTCACTGCCACGCCAAGGAGATTACCAGCAGTAGTTTTTCACCATTTCTAGCAGCATGACTATTTAGAAAGGCTGGATGGAGTGTCTGTGACCATAAGGTACTTGGGAATTACAGAAACATTTATAATTTCCTTCTTATAATGTTGAACATTTTAGTGATTTAAGGAACCAAGTAAAAACTTTGCAGCTGGGCCAGGAGAAAATAACGGAGTTATTGCAGGGATAAGAAGAAAGTTAAAATCTCCTTTCTTGGAAAGCTGAACTCATCAAAGAGCACAACTATAAATTAAAAAAAAAAAAAAAAAGGCATAATATATTTTAGATGGAAGCAGTTTGAGAGTAAGAGGTTGTAGAAGAAATGAAGACCTGAAAACCACATTGCGGTTAACCAAAATTAAGAAGAAAACCATGCTAAACAAATTATTATAATTTAAAAACATTTTCCATATGTAGAGGAGGTGAAGGAAAGATTCAGATTGTAATGAATTAACAGTGTTGTGCAGGAAAGAAAAGAAAGATTATGATGTTTCATTCTCTTACTAGAAACAGTGATGCAGTAGTCAGCCTGAAACCAAGCAAAAAGCAAGCATGAAAAATTTGGGTAAAATCACAGTGTCATAAATGGCATAACCCTGAAAGAGCAAAACGGTGAGGAGAGAAACTTTTCACAAAAGGTAAGAGTGAAAAGAAAATATTTTCTGGAATGTCAGAAATTTCAAACACTGTCAGTAAGCTGTAATTTTGCTAATTTTAAGGATTCGTTGGTATGTGACAAAATAATTTTGGGTGTACAAGACTTACTCCCACAAGAATATTTACTATGGGAACTGATGATAGAAATCTAGTATGTCTCTAAAACTATGCAGGTGGAGCAGGAA
>NW_010267431.1:15998-18005 GCF_000690775.1 Eurypyga helias
GGGCACAAGACATGAAAATGGAATATCTGTGTATATTCTCCTGTATGTAATTTAAATCATGTTCAGAAAATGCAAGTTTATGTGGGGTTCTTTTTGCATATAAAGAGAAGTGTTCATGAAGTAGGCAAAATGAGAATGAAAGGAGCATGCACACTGTAACAGTTTTAGAACAGAACAGGCTGTTCTCCATGAAAAAGTCAAAAGATGAACATGTATACAGAAGAAACAGCAGGATTGCCTAGTGGTAATGGGATCTTGTGAGTACTCCTGCATCCCAAATGCATTAAAAATATGAATGCGGGTGGATGATCTGGCTTTTATAAATAAACAGTAATAACTCCTGACATTAGTGAACTGAAGTAGTAACTCCAGTGTCACAGACTTGTTAAAAGCTCTACGTATTGGTAGTTTAACCATGAAAATGGAAAAAAAAATCAGTTGGAAATAATGTAAAATATGAATTAAGATGAAACTGGAGGTCAAGTGTAAATTTCTAATAACCTTAAAATTCAAAAAAACGAATAGATGGGAATGACTGATAGCTGAAGGTGAGTCATCTGTTACGGTGCTTTGGAGTTCAGAATATCAGCACAATGAATAATGTGAAGAAAGGGCTTTGCAGAATGGAAAAATTGTAGAGATTTCCAGCAGAGGTAGGCTGATTCATTTTAGGTTGAGGGGACCTCAGAAGCAAAATACACATTAGAAACAAAAAGAAGTGTGGCATATGCATGGGTGCCTAACAAAAAGTGTTATTAGAATTCTTATGCAACCCCAAAGAACTGAATGAGATTATTCAGAAAATGACTGTAAATTATATTTAAAAAGCACAGTACTTTTGCCACTGGATGCTAAGAGATATAAAAGCATTTTTGCAGTCTAATGTAAAATATTAAAGTATTATAATGTAAAATTATGATAAATTTTATTACCTTGATATGTCGGAGCAGCGGTATTATTTGGAGTAATATTGATCTAAGTCACTTAGTGTAATATATAAAAACTGAACCTGTTTTCCACTAGAGGATTCATGGATCTCTGCTCTGATACTCTCAAAAACATGTCAGTAGCATAACAGTATCCTCACAGGGTACCTCTATAATATACATGGAGAAATCCCTTTTCCTCTCTTCTTTGCCAGGCCTGAGTAACTAGGCAAGGTTCAAAGACACTGAAGAGACATTGGCAGGGAGGGATTCCCCACCACTACTCAGATTGTCCTGATAAAAGGCTGCCATCCCTGTGCTGCACAAAACTAGTACTGCTGTATCATATTTGCTACTTCCTGTTTCTTTCCCTTCCTTATTTCGGCCTCCAACAACTGCAGCATAAAAGGTAGAGATGGGACTTACTGGCATCTGCAAATGTGCATGCTGGTCCATCTCGTTTTGTCCAGTCTTGTCTGGACAGTGGTGAAAGTGGCAGTTTTGCTGTGTTCTTTCTGCTGCCATAATAGAATTAAGTGATTGTATCTGCCCATTGTCCTGACATCTAGTGAAGCAGTCACTGTATCATTGTCTCATTCCCACTTACAAACATTCTGGATGATCAGCTTCTACACTGCATTCTAATAGGAACAAATATTTGTGTCTTAATGCCAAACTCAGTATGTCAGAACTACAAAACAGTATGTTGTTTGGACCACTGTATGACGAATTTTGAAAATCATCAGACCTGCTTGCCATTCTTGTAAAATTGATTCTAGTAAGCAGCATAGCTCATTGTTCCTTATGGAAGTCTACTCAGAAAAACTTAATTTTTTTTTTTTTTTTTCCCCTCGGTAGAAATTATTACTGTAGGGAGTAGTTGCTGAATCATCATCTCTAGTGAGTCTTACTGTAGTTGCTGTACACGACATTTTGTAGACAATGAGATTAACCTTCCTTCCTGGGCCTTTTTCTTTTGCATACAAGTTCAAAACTGCTTAACTTACTCTGCATCAGAGCATGTCCTGCATTATAACAATGTTGTTGTTTAATCTTAGCTAGCAAAATACCATGAAGCTGT
>NW_010267432.1:0-144761 GCF_000690775.1 Eurypyga helias
ATTCTATGATTCTATGATATTGGGGAACACAGGGCTGCACACAGAACTCCAGGTGGGGTCTCACCAGAGCAGAGTAGAGGGGGAGAATCCCCTCCCTCATGCTGCTGGCCACACTTCTCCTGATACAGCCCAGGATATGGTTGGCTTTCTGGGCTGCCAGCTCACACGGCCAGCTCATGTTCAGCTTTTCATCCCCCAGCACCCCCAAGTCCTTCTCCTTAGGGCTGCTCTCAAGCCATTCTCCTCCCAGCCTGCACCTGTGCATGGGATTAGATATTACCTCAAACTGTAAAACCGACAGTCAAGCTCTCCTTTCCAGTCTCCTGTGCTGCCTGCCAGAAGTCTGAGGACATGCTAAGCACTGAGAGTGCTAAGGGTCCCATGCTGGTATACATCCTTGAAGCTACGCACTCATGTCTATCTTTATGTTTTCATGTTCAGTGTTTGTACGGACATTAAATTTGGTCTCTGTGGAAGCCTCAGGCTGGCTCTAAAAAGACAGTGTGGGTTCACTCTGTGGGTGTGTGACCACTGATATTGCACCCACTGCATGGTCCCAGCCTCAGGCAGGGGCAGGCTTGGGCTGGGGGAAATCAGCTCATGGACACACTTGCTGTCAGCACAAACCACAAGAAAAAAACCCAGCCTCAAACTAGTCCAGATTGCAGGGAGAGAAAGTAAATTATAAAAATCCATCAGCAACTGGACAAGGGCTAGCACATTTTAATTTTCTTAGGGAACCAAAGAGAGAGATATCTCTCTCTCCCTGCGACCTGGTGACTGACAGAGACAATGTCCATGTTCAGCATGTCTTGGGCAAGATGAACTGGCAGGTAAATTGGAAGTATTGGGTGAGACAATAATTCAATTTCTCTCATCAGTTCAGTTAATGGCTTTCATTTAGAGGGTTCATGGGGAATCATTACTCTCCATTAAGCTGCCACAGGAGGACACAGACAGATGGTAAACCAGTTCCTTCAAAGCACTCTACTAAAAGTGTCTACCTGGAGACAAATCCCTGAGTCTAGATGTCAGAGGAACCTGGCAGGCATATGGATGAGAACTTGGGAAAGCCCCAGGAGTTGGCTCCAATGAACCCTGATCCTGCTGGGCTTGCAGGAGGTTTGCAGGGTGCACAGGCTGAAGATGACTGCTTAGGAGCTGACATGTGCTGCTGTGTAAGGGTGGACAGAAATTCCACTCAGAAGCTCTTCTCTGCCGCTACAGGGAACTTGAAAATCCTCAGATGCTGAGTGTGTGTGGCTGCAGGGAGATGGAGAGCCCTCTCTGTGGGTCAATACCGCTTGCCCTCCCTCCTGTGCCACAGGAGATGGTCAAGAGCTCTTTAATCTAGGATGCTCTTCTGGTCCATGTTGTGGGTGTTTAACAACCTCAGAAAATTAGAAGCTCTACTAATGAGAGTCCCTGGCACCTCTTAAAGCAATGATGTCTTGATGGAGTGAGCAAGACATTTAGGTTCAAAAGATCTGAGTTCAAACTTCTATTACAGCGTGAATTTGAATAAATCACACCTGCTTTGCATGAAGGATGAGTGAAGAAGTACAGTGCACCTCTGCTCCTCTGCTTTGACATGTTGGAGATGGCCTGGGGCTAGTTACACTGTGAGTCAGCCTGATATAGAAAAAGGGTCACAGCTTCAACTTTTGTGCCTGGTCCCTTGGCTTCCCTCCTGCAGTTCCCCTGACGTAGCCCCGAGCTAGTACAGGCTGTGTGGCAGAGGGCTGAAGCATCACACATAAGCATTTTCCTAGAAAGGATCACTTAGGAGATCGCTTGGGAGATGAGAGAAGTTTATCCAAGCTTTTCAAAACTACCAAAAAAGGAAATTTAAAAAGGCTGATGGCATATTCTCAGCATCACATTGAACAAGGCTTCTTGGGTGGAAATATTGTTTATCGTTTAATTTCTGGTTTACCTTGCCCTACTTAGTCAGTAAAATTGCATCAAGCACTTTTTTACAACCCCTCCTTTTCCAGAGTGTGGTCATGTCTCCTGGGTGGGACTTGTCATTGCTGAGTTATCCTGGAGCAGGACAGTGTTGAAGAGCTCCAGAAGGCATTGTTAGGGTATGTTGGGGGAGGCTGTATCAACACACTAAATAATGGATGTCTTGTGTGGGCAGGCAAAGCCAGGGCCAGAGATCTGCCAGGCTTAATGAAGGAGGATTCAGGCTGGCACTGCAGATACAGGCACTGGAATGGCCCACTTCAGATGTCTCACAACCCTTTGTGTCCCTACAGCTGCTTGGAGGGGTGTGACAAAAAACTCTTGGACATTCCTAAGAAATAAGAGATGATGAGTGGACACAAAGAAAGGGCTATCCCAGGAGATGAACTGGGCTGTACAGTCACAGAGCAGGCAAAAGCCGTGACAAGGGGGTGTCCTGTGTGGGCTGGGGGTGCAGAGAGGGCTTAAAGGATTGCTGTTAGAAAACATGCTCCCTGTGGATGCCCTTCTGCCACGTGACCTCCATTTCTTCTGTCTGTGACCTGATGCTTGGGGTAAAGAGAGCAGCAACGCAATACTCTCAAGAGAGAGAGAAGCAATAAGAAGATACACTTTTAGAGGTTCACACATGCCCTGCAAATGGTTCATTGAGAGTCAAACTCTCCACCACCCCTGAAGGCTGGAGTTAGTCTCCACGTCACGTACGAGGACCAGCAGACAAGGACTTCCTTCTGCCTTGAAGGTAGAGATCAATTTGCTCTATAAAAGTCAAGCCAAAGTCTCAGAGTGTTACTTTAGAGAAGTAATAAGCTACCCGCTTATTGCTGGCCATGGCAGCTCCAAGCTAATATCCTTCTTCCCTGTAGTATTAACCATTTGCCCAAGGCCTAAGTTGTCAATTCTCTGCTTCATATCACATTTCTCAGGATGGCAGGAGTTTGTTACAACTACCACAACACTGACAACGAGCAATGAGCAGAAGGTTCTCCACACACCTTCAACTCCAGCTTTGTCTCCTCTGTAATGTCTTAGACATCAAACAAAAGGTCCTCAGACACGATGGGGAAGTGTCTGCAAAGTGCTGAATATTACCTAAAATGAGTTAACTTGAACACAGCATTTTCCCAGTGGAGACAAGAGATCGTGGTTTTCCTGTACTTCTTTCCTTCACTCATATTAATTACAGTGGTGGGTCAGTCTAACATGTGGTGCTCTAAGCACTGGATTTACCAAAACCTGCTTTCCTATGGGTCCATTTCTTGTGGTTGGTTCTCTAATGTCTAGTATGGGTTGAGGTTTTGCTACAGACTTTTCCTCTGGACAAGCAGTAAAGGCTTCCTCCATTGACTGTGAGCAGAAAATCTTTAGCAGTAGAATACCTCTGAGGTATTCTGAATGTTCTGTACCATCTTTCCATCAAAAGTGATTAAAATTGGACAACATGTTCAAAAATACCAGGGGAAAAAAGAAGAGAGTACTTACAGGGAGGCAATTGCAAAGGTAGCATGAATGCACAGTATTCATTTCCCCAGGAAGCTGGGTCAAACAACATTTTCATTGCTTCTGATTATGTCCTGCTGTGTATTGCCATCTTCAGTCTGCAAACATCAAAAAGCCACTGCTGTACTAACCACGTATGACATCTGATGCTGAACAGGAGGAGATGAAATCCCTAGTAACAGGGGACCTATTTCTATCTCAACTTCCCAGGCAATAACACTAGAAGAGTGTTTTACAAAATGCATAACATAATGAGAAGCTGAGAAAACATTTTCCAAAATTTCATTTCCAATCTCCTCTAACAATTGCCATTAAAACTTGAAATTTTGTTCTCATTTCAGTACAAAATAAACGTTAAACAAGGTCTATATTATGGCGTGAATTAATCTGAAGATGTTTTCACTGAGATCTCTACCTGCATGGGGTGAAGCAACAGGATCATGGCCTGAAAAAGAGGACTGGGCAGATGCTGTAACCAACAGATGGTGGCATTTCATAGCATCATCCCTGGACAGCACCCCATCAGTGCATCAGCTATGCAACCTAGCGGATCACAAGATGCTGAGCCACATCGTGGAGGAAAATGGCTAAAAGGGATGTCAAGGTAACAGTAATGATGTGATGGGGAGTCCTTACTTGGAGAGAAGGAGGGATATATTTCAGTCCTGTTAGATGCGAGTTTGCTTGTCACCAACATTTGTGCTATGAACCATCTAGTCCCCCAGGTACTTCTACATCTTCCTTAGCCAAAATGAGGAAATAAGTCACTTCTTATCTACAGAAAGGCAGGAACATTTTCTTTGAGTGCCACATTAAGGGGAAGAACCAGTGGACAGTTCTTGAAAAGAACAATGTATACAATAAATTTACTGTATCGTCTCAGATCTTGCCTTTACCAGTGTTGAAGGGATGGGTGTCACACCTTTTACAATGCTGCGGTGGGTTGAAACGGGAAAATCTGATTTTGTGTGTTTGTGTTTATTAGCAGCCTTGTTGATAGAGCTGCTCGAGTCCTTCTCTCCTATTCCCAAACTCTTTTCCCTTGTGTTTGTTAGTTGCAGCTGGACTCACCATTTCTGTCCAGACTCACAATCTTCCTTAGCCTGGGAGATGCTCAACAAAACATCAAAGAGTCAGTTGAGTCATTAGATGAAGGATGATCTGCTTGGGCACAAGGCTTTTGTCAGATACCTTGGGAGACATTATTTTGAAGCTGCAAGCACATCTGTGCAAGCCCCACAGCTGGGAGGGTGAGAAAGGTTGCAGCAACATCATAAACCGTGACTGCTGGTAGGATCCACAGGATTGTGTGCCCAGTGGTGTGGCCGAGCAGCTCCCATGCATCCCTGTGCCAACATGAGCATGGACAGTTTCTGGATCCAGTCTGCACTGAGCTGGGCTGGGCATGGACTTAAGAGGTCAGGTCTTTAATAATGTGGGGGGCGTCTCTCTGGACTGTAAAGTAAACATGGTCTAATAGCCAGAGGATTATACACAAGGTTTAATATCCCTTGTCATGCTTCTTGGCATTAGTGGTGGGAACTAGAGATGTCCCTGATTGTCATATTAAAAAAAAAAAAAATTTCCTTTGGACAGCTCTTCATTTCCTGCCTCCTGAAAAACAGTCTCCTCCCTTAGAAAGAAACTAAGCCATGAAAACCCTTTTCCTTTTGGAAACCAGTATCAAGGAGGCTACTTGAGGGCAGAGGCACTTGGCTCTGTCATTTCTGAAAGGCTGAAAGACTCTATGCTACTCCCTGAAGAAGCTGAGGACCTCCCACGCAGAGGGTTATATGGGTTATACTAGTCACATTGCTAGGACAGTGTATCTGATCCACCGTGTCTTCAGTGCAAGTCCAGTGTCCTGATGGCTGAGGAAGCATCCTTAGGTGAAGTGGGTGAGAGACTGAATGTTAAGTCCACCCCAAAATCAGGATTCTTGATTAGCCTCTGCTGTTTTAAGGTGGTACTTAACGTCAAGAATTCTGCACAGTCTCCCGGGCTGGTTGTCACTGTTTGACCAGTTTTGAGCTTTGCACACTCAGGTACTTGGGCAGCTGACTCATAAGAACGATGCATGTGAAGATCCTTTCTCCATCAGCTGAGGCACCAGGGTAGATTAAGATTAGATATCAGGAAGAAATTCTTTCCAGAGAGGGTGGGGAGGCACTGGAGAGGTTGTCCAGAGAGATGGTGGATGCCCCATCCCTGGAAGGGTTCAAGGCTGGGCTGGATGAGGCTTGGAGCAACCTGGTCTAGTGGAAGGGGTCCCTGCCCATGGCCGGGGGGTTGGAACTAGATGATCTTTAAGGTCCCTTCCAACCCTAACCATTCTATGATTCTATGATTCTATGACTACAATAGCCACCACTCTTATTGATACACTAAGAACCAAACCTGGTGTCTTCAGGAAACATATAGGACCTGTCACATGGCAAGAGAAGTCATTGCAGTCTCACTTAGCTAGGGCTGAAGGAGTTCCCCTTCAGTTAGGAATGGGCTGGAGCAAGTAACACACATCCATCTTGCACAAAGAACCCCATTTGAGACAGCAACAAAGCCTTAAAGCAATCAAAGCAGCTCCCAACAGTGCCAATAGTTGTAATTGTGGTCCAGAAGCGTGCTGAACCTCTGTCTTGGTTGACTGTGTATTGCTGCACATCAATTATTCCGGGCAGCAGTGGCAAAGGTGCCAATAGCAGCCTTAGTCCTGTGAGTCCTTTGGGCTACAGGGAAAATTATGCACTAGCCATATCAGGCCAGGGGGACCACCAGACTCTGAATACTCTGGGACCATTTTGTTGCAGAGAATATAATTTGTTTCCTGGCTTGCCTGCTGTAAACATACGGCCATCGTTAATCACTGATTATGCCAGTTCCTAGCTGAACACAAGACACCTTGATGTACAAAATAGGATAAGAATATATTGGCAGACAATCTAAAAGACAAAAGTGAGGATTACATGGGTTCATTTAGGGATGTGATGGTCTAGAAGAGTGAACCAAAACCTAGTTTGATTAGTCATCTGCCAGGCACACCATGGTGTCAGTTTTGATTGCAGCTGACAACATGCCTGCTCACTCTTTCTTTCCTGCTGTGTTAGCCCTACTCATTTTAAAGTATGAACTGTATTGTGGAGACAGACACATAAAGGAAGCCAATAATTAACAACATCATTGCTATATCTGTTAATGACAGATTCATCCTTTCAGGTCTTGGCAATTTCCCATCAGGGTCATATCTTCCCATACTATTTCATTTTGGCGGAATTTTCAGACATAACTGCTGTGACACAGAATGACACATATTGGCTGGAATGATGTTTCTTAGAACACTGTATTCATCAGTTGCAAGTTTTTATCCCAGCCAGATGCATTTAATTTCTTAATATTATAGTAATGATTTGGACAAAATGATCTGTGAATCAGAGAAATTTGAAAACTTGGAATAAAATGCAAGAATGTTTTTTCTGGGTCTAACTGTGTCCTGTCTCTGACATGTCAAGTCGAGAACCTGTAGGAAAAGGTGTAATGGACAAAGATAAAGGAGCCTTCCCTAACAGACCTTCTCAGGTTTTAGTAACAGTGATTTAGAGCCCTCCTAACCTAGAGCTTGAATATGGGCTACACTTTCTGCACAGCCACCACAGACATCTATATTTTTGGGTGTCATCTAGAAGTAAATTTCCATGCACCAAGTAAAAAAAAAAACCACACCCACAAACCACCAACAAAAAACATTCCAGCTTCTTTTAAACCTGACACCAGGAACTTCTTCAGAAGGAACTTCATCACTTAGCAGTGACTAATCCTCCCTTTCTTTGCACTGCTCATAGTTGTACAGGTCATGATCTAAAAAGCAGCCCAGGTAGATAAATTCACCTGCAGGTTACCTAACTGGGATTTTGGTAATTCTCTTCCCCTCTAAACGATTGTTTTTATTTACATTTAGATTTTGGTTTCAAATCAAACTTCTTCAGAAGGAACTTCATCACTTAGCAGTGACTAATCCTCCCTTTCTTTGCACTGCTCATAGTTGTACAGGTCATGATCTAAAAAGCAGCCCAGGTAGATAAATTCACCTGCAGGTTACCTAACTGGGATTTTGGTAATTCTCTTCCCCTCTAAACGATTGTTTTTATTTACATTTAGATTTTGGTTTCAAATCAGATTCGTCCAACTTGGCAATAGGTTCTGCGTTTCTTTATTTCCAAGGAAATACTTGGGTCAAACATAGCAACAAGAAGCTTCTGTTATGATTATTTAGCAAATAGCCCAAACCTTTGCTCTCTGTCCAAGCATCCCACAGACTTTGAAGAGTTTGAAAATCTAATTCCATGCTGAATCTTTGCAAACAATCCCTCTCTTTATAATGGGCCAAGCCACAAAGCCAAATCCAATCATGCCGAACCTTTGCATTGCTCAATATTTCATGTGAGCTCCAATTGCCCTGTGTTTCCATCGCTGTTATTCGTTACTGCTGTTATGCTGCACCTCCTTCCCCCTGTACCCATAGGAAAAGGCATCAGACCAAAACTGATGAGTCTTTCCAATATTGTCGATGGTGTTATTGCAGAACTGTATCCATTAGGTACCTTGAGGCTTATTCGAAGCAACTGGAAAGTTATCCATTGGGGGTGTCAACAAAGAACTCTGAGATTTCACCCTTTTCCTCTCAGACAAGCCTCCTTTAATTTTTCTTTGGGTAAACAGCTTTCAAACACCTCTGCTTCATCTCTAGTCAAAATATCACGCATGAGGTAAATGTACCACATTTCTATTCAAAATTTTGCTTGCGAGCTTGGCTTTTGTTGTTGTTGTTGCTTTTTTTTCCCCTCCAGAATTACACAACAAAAATTTAATGATCCCTTGCATATATTATAGACATATATGGAGACCTATGATACTCAAAAGTTAAGCTTAAGTGTTTGCTTCATAACAAACTGCTGCAGAGGTTTACACCCTCTGTAAAACAACACTCAGCATGGGGCAGTGATAGCCAGGAGTAGGCACTTATCCTTTGCTTTTAGAGATGTGACCCACTTTAACCAACATTAAATGGAAATCCAACCACTGATACAGGCAAGGGAGTACATTAAAAAACGTAATCAATGCCTAGTTCCTACATATATGTGTGTGTCCTTGATTCTTCCTGCCTTCTTGCTAGGTGACTTTACAGTTCTTGTGGCTTTGGGACTTTTCTGCTGAAGGTTTTGAGTTTCCTATAGGCTTCTGGGAAGCTGTGACATCTTCTTGGTGATTTTCCATGAATCTCTTCGGATTATATGGCTTCATCTGTTCTGCTAAGGAATATTCTCTAGCTCTGGGTCCAGATAATACTGCTCAGACTGTGTCCATATAACTGGTTTCTCTCACCCCAGAACTGAGTGGTCTCCTCCATGCTGCCTAATGGGAATAGCCTTTGGCCTGTGCTCTCCTCCAGACTTCTTGGGCATTGCCTCGTCTGTTCACTGGCATGGGACAACATGTTACCACCTCATGTTAATGCTGAAATGGACTTCAGAACTGCAGAACTGTGCTAGAGACCATGCCCTGGCATGGGTTATTCTGTTGGGATAAATGTAGACCACACCTGGATGAATTCAGGACGTTATCCAGGGGTCTTTCCAGTCAAACGTTCCTCTGATTTTACCTAAAGAAATATAGATATCCATGCACATCTGAGTCTTAAAAGGAGGGTACCAGGTTTTGATACCTTACTTAAGAGAAAATGTTGAAAAACTGCCCTGACCAGCTAGCTGAGGACACAGTTTGCCACTCCAGGAGATCAAACAACTAAGGTTGAAGTACATAGAGTAGTTTATTGCTTTAGATCTGAATTCAGAGCTGGCATTTGCACCCCCATGGGGAGGTGACAGCAAACATGGAGCTGGATGACCCTCGGCAGCAGGTGACACTAGGTTGGGTAGGTGAATGCTGGCATGGACCTTGCTATTCAGGTTGGCTGTTCTTAGCATCACTCCCTACCTCCAGCGTGGCAGTGACTTGAGCACTCCACCTGTCCTGAGGACAGCACCTTACCCATATAACTCTACAGGGGTGACCTGCAACTATTCAGTGTCACTGAGAAGGAGCTTCCCTTGACAAAGGCACTGGAAGATGTCACAGCTTGGAAGAAAGATGGTCAACAGAAGGTGGCTCACTCTTTTGCACCCAAAACATCATGCCGTGGCATCGGTTCAGGCTAATTCTGGATAATAAGTAGGTGTAAGTAATCAAGTCCAACAGCTGAAGTCAGCTTCTTGACCTATAGCCATCAGTTATCTGTGACAACAGACTGTCAAGGGAAACAAGACAACAATGCCAGGACAGCCACCACTTTTCCAGCCCTGTTCCTGCCTTCTTCCCGTATTTGCTACATCCAGAGTGTGCCATGATCTGGCTCTTAATCAAACCTCAATTTTGCTGGGAAGCCTGAGCCACAATCTGTCTTTGATGCCTCCCAAAAGACTCAAAGACCTCACCCTGATGTGTTTGTCTTCTTGAATCACATTCATGTAGCACAGAAGTCTAAGCCAACATTGTTGAGCTCCAGGCTGTATGGTTTCTGAGGATGTTTAGTTTCATTCATTGTACAGCCAGGCCTCTCTCCCGATATCCCTCTCAACTAAACTAGCAGCGTCACTAAGCTAAATGAGTTTAAATAAACAGCTTTTTGACACTGAAATGGTGCAAAGTGAAATCTGGCTAGCAATAATCTTTACCCTCCTTCATTACCACGCCTCGCCTTTGCTTAGTCACTGCTTGGTGTCAGAGGTTTTCTTCCCTGGAACAATGTGCCTTCTGCCCTGGAACAAGGCTTCCTTGTGAAGAGGTGGATGCTGTGAACAGACATGCCCGCCCACCCGGAGGGTTCAGCTCCTGGGGTGAGGACTGGACCGGTTCTGTGCAGAACAGATACCTTAATACAGTCCTCTCTCCTACTGAAAAAGTTAACTCGCTGCAAAGCATGACCCTTGCTGTATTTTTTGCTGGGACCTCCTTTAGCATCAGCACAGATGTCCACTCAGGGGGATTGTTTGCTTTTCCTCTATTTATCTGGTTTTCTGCCAGACAATGAAATAATAGGGCAAGTACTCCCATCCTTGACTGGATGCTTACCACAAGCTAAACAAACTCTGGAAGAGACGTGTATATTTTAAAAGACCTCAGAAATAAAGAATGCTGATAAAGACACATAAAACCCTTGTGTGAGACCATGCCCTGTGGCCAGGGAGTGGCGAGTACATTTCGCGCTCTGTTCCTGGATGAACACCAATGGATGAAGACCTGTGTATAAACAAGGAGCAGGACACACAAATGCATTTCCATTATCATTTTGATTTGACTCTATCCACCCATCTGCGATAATTCATGGCTCCCGTTGCCATAGCAATGGAGTACCTCACTGTTTGCATGTATTTTTCTTCGCAACACCCCAGTGAGGTGAGGAGGTTTTGTCTGTATGTTACAGGTGGGGAAATGAGGCACAGCAGGAGGTTTTTTAATCCCACTCCTCTAGCACCTCAGTGAAGTGGTGGGTTCATTTCCACACCCCAGAACATGGCAAGGAGGAAGCCAGGCACCAGCACCCCAACCCTAACATGGCCCAGTGTCTCCCTGCTTGGAAGGAGGGGGAACTGCAGATATAAAGTGTTTTACCAGTTAAAAGGAGTCTAAAGTACAGTGCTGAGAGACAGCAAAGCTTGGCCAGAGGATGCTAGGAGGTGTCTGGAAGAACACAAAGTTGAATAGTGATCCAAAGCAATCCCTCTTACCACATCCCTGATTGCTCAGATACAGTGGTACCCACATGTCTGTGTGTCTGATGGACCTAGAGGCACCATCCAAGTGGATTAACTTGTAGTGACACCCCTCCCATTAGTTCCCATCCACTCAAGCTGGGGTATACTAGAAGTTTCCTTTTAAATCCCCTCTTTCTGGGCATCCATCCCATCTCAGCCCCTCACCGTAGAGCAGTAACAATACCAATTACCATACATACACAGGGCCCTCAGCTTTGAAAGGACAAGATAATGCATGGCGTGAGCAGGATATTAAACTAATAATTCCCTCAGTGACCAACACTGTGTCATCTAAATCTCAGCAATTAGCATTTTTCCCCCTCTTTTTTTCCCCACAGTGTTTTTGTTAAAATCTGAAGGTGATTCCCCCTGAAATACAGCCAGGCTGCTTGCAGCTGTAAGTTGCAGAGAGAACGTCTCAGTTATACCCCTGGTCCTGGGAATTTAGTATTTATGTTGGGATATGAAGGCTGTGGCTGGTCACTCTCCCTGGCAGGATGACACACTGAACATCCCAATTCACGGGGACCCACAAGCTTTGTCACATCCCATTTGTGCTCTGGCCACACCACAGGGAAGAACATCCCGAGCTGAGCCATCTCTCTCTGGTTTTCCCCTTTGAGGCTGTGCTTGTCTGCTCTCTTCTTGCATTGCTGTGCCTGTCCGCTGCATTTGACTACAGTCCTCCTAGGTGGTATTCCTCTCTGACCAATTTCTCTCCCATTCCACCCTTCCCAGTCTCAACCCTCATTGGTGTTCTCTGGTCACTGCTGTGTTACTGGTGCATGCAAAACAGAGCAATGGTAGCTGGAAACCTTCTGTTGGGCAGATCAGTGTCCCTGTCCCTCGCTCTCCCTCACTAGCTCCTTCCCCCCCTATCTACCAGGACCAATAATGGGATAAAACGCCCTTCCTCCTCCTTCTCTCCTCACTGATGAAGAGTGACAGGCCCAAAGCTCATCTCCACAGTCTGCTCAGCTATCTCCTGGGGATGACAATTACAGCCCTAACAATGTGGATGTTAGGCACATCAAACTGGCAGTTTGATGGAGACCGCCGGACTGCTCTGCAGAGGCTGTCATCTACTCGTGCTGTTCAATTCGCACTGAGCTGAGGTGCTGCTCAACCATCGGTTTGCAGGCACACAGGGCACTCCCAGGGTCCCTATGGCATCTTAGCCATTGGTTTGGCTCTTGCTTCAGGCATCTCTCCTGAGTGCTGCTGTTCACACACAGGCTGGAAGAGGAGGAGTACACCTGGATTCAGACCAGCCACCCGTGCAGGGATACCTTGTACAGTGTGAATGCCCTGGATTATCAGAGACACCTACACGGGGTTGATAATAGGTGTGACACAGCCTATGGGACACCCCTGACTTTTTTGAAGAGTTCAAGAGGAGACCAAGTGGAATGTCTTGGGCATCTCAGAGGGCATTAGGGAACCAGGTAGGACTTAATTTTGTGGAACAGGATATGGCCTAGGTCATTGCAACTCCAGCAGAGCATGCCGCTCCTACCCGAGGCATGTCTGACAACACACCAATGTGTTAGACCCAAAGGACAACATATATGTCACTACATACCTGGGGGAGCAACTGAATGGGGCTATTCAGCTGCTCCAATGTTTTAGGAGGAGCTGAATTGCTTTCCAGAATCCCTGATGACTCCTGCAACACTGACTGTCATGGGACACTGGATACCCTGTGGACATGGAAACAAGTCCTGGCATCATCTGGAGGACTCCAACCCACACCAGTGCCACTGCAGGGGATGGCTCTGCCACCAGACACAGGGCTGTGTTGGGAGGAAAGGAACTTTCAAAGAATGTCAGCAAAGGAGGAACAAACTCAACAGCCAAGGCATTTTGGAGGACCCAGCTTCTCACCCAATGTCCATTGCTGTTCTTGTGAAGAGACCACTCCCTAAGTCAGCCCCCAGCCCCACTGCTAGGGTGCTGGGCCACTCAGCTCCCCTAGTTTTAAAGCAGGGGCTTCACCTTGCCATCTGCAATGCCTTGGCCCCACTGCTGTGAGCAGGACAGCCTTTCCTCCCCTCTCCCAATGCAGCAGGATGGTGGATCAACCACAGGCTCCACTGCTTTCCAACACAATGTGCGAGAGACACGGCACACCATGCAGGCAACACCATCCTCCCCCAACCACCAGGTCCGAGCATCAATTTAATCATGGCTGAGGGCATTCCCGTTCCCTGGAGGAATAAGCTGGGTGTTTTTCAGGCATCACGCTTCATTAAGTGTTTTTATAGCATTACTTTGCAGCTGCAGGGTGCTGTAAGTGGGGGGCTGCAGCTCTGAATTGCTCATTAGCGCAAGGACTCTTATGCACATGGCTCGATGAGACCTGGTGATCATCTGAGCAGGAAAAAACTCAGAATAACATAAAATCAGGAGTGTTTGTAAGTCTGGCATTTGGGGAGTCCTCTGAACTGTCTGTCATCCTCAGACATTCACCACGAGGGAAACTTAATTAAAATGAGGTGTTGAGAGAGGCTCGCCTCTCTTCTCTCCAGAGCAGCTCACTGCTTAATTAGGGAAACAAACTGTGCTCAGTGGCTGAGTGGAACAACCAAGGCTCTCTTGGACAGGAGGTCCCCGAATATGGAAGGAAAGGCTGAGGGCAGTGAAGCATATTTTTCCAGCACTGATTTCAGCTTGCTTTAAGGATCAAAATCTTGCTGGTGACACTTTAGTCTGGATGGTGAACTGGCAAATCACACTTGCACTTGGTAAAATGTGTGGCTGGGAGAATAGAAACTCCCTCCTTTTTCATGCTCTCTTGTTTTGCTTGCAAGTGCTTGTGTCCTGCAGAAATATTTTTTCTGGAAAAAAAAAAAAGGCAACAAACCTCTGACAGACCAGATGCTGATGCATCGTGTCTGATTCCCAAGTGGGACTTTGGTGGGATTTGGGCATGAGCAGAGGATTAGAGGGTAGCCCAGGGACCAAGCTACCCCAGATAAGTTGCTTCCCAGACTAACCAGTTGGAAAAGCGTGCAGTGTACCAGAGAGGGAGAGCTCTCTCGTTGTCTCTGCATGGGCAGAGCATATGTCAGCTATGTTGGCTCAGAGGTGATTAATAAAGAAAATAAAGTCTGTGGAAGAAAGACATGACATAAGCCAGCACAGCAGTAAAGTGCAACCAGATGTCAGGTTGTTTTGATCTTCTTGAAGAGCCAAGGAAGAGGGAAGACAAATAAGTCCGTGTCCCTGCCCCCCACTGTCAGAACCACTTTTGGCACCCGCTGTGCTGTTTGAGGCCAGCGGAGATGAAAGGGAAGGTCCAGCGTGACACAGGGCCCTGGCTGGGGCTGTGAACTGTGGAAGGATGTAGGACACCTTGCTGTGAGGCACAGACACGCTGGGTTTGCTCTAACTTCCCCTGTGTCAGGGCTTTGGCAGAGCATCCAAAACCTAAGGATGACAGCAGGACCAGCAAATTTTGGGTGGAGTTTCCCTTGACCATGGTGGTGAGAAGGAGGAAGAAGAAACACAGATGATAGATGGGAAGATGGATGGAAGCCTATGAATTGGCACATGATGGTTTGCTCAAGGCTGATTCATATTTCCCCCTTTAAAGACTTGCAGTCATGCTTCTTATCTTTACTGTGTGGGTGAAATGATTTTCTTATGGTCTTTCAGAAGGGCTGTGACAAAGCAGGAAAACCTGAAACTGGTTCTCCCACCTCCTGGAGTACCCTTCCAACTCTTTGGACCTGCCTTGGCGTAGCGTGAAGAACATGCAAGCTATTCTGCTCACATTGGGCCCACACACTGATCTCTTGCATCTCATGGCACAGAAGCTTTCAGAAACTAGAATAGCCAACAAAAAAAAAACCAAAAAAAAACCAGGAAGACACCTGGAGACTTTTCCAGGCCAACTCCAATACATAAAGCTCAAGTGTGCAAAACATTGATTCTTGCAGTTAAGCATATCATAGAATCATAGAATCGTTTGCGTTGGAAGGGACCTTACAGACCATCTCGTCCCAACCCCCCTGCCATGGGCAGGGACACCTTCCACTAGACCAGGCTGCTCCAAGCCTCATCCAGCCTGGCCTTGGACACTTCCAGGGATGGGCCATCCACAGCTTCTCTGGGAAACCTGTCCCAGTGTCTCCCCACCTTCTGCAGGAAGAACTTCTTCCTGATATCTAATCTAAACCTCCCCACTTTCACTTTAAACCAGTTACCCCTTGTTCTGTCACTATAGGCCCTTGTAAAAAGTCCCCCCCCAGCTTTCCTGTAGCCCCTTCAGGCACTGGAAGGCTGCAATAAGGTCTCCATGGAACCTTCTCTTCTCCAGGTTGAACAAGCCAAATTCTTCCATATCCTTACATACTTTATTGTTTCGAGGTTCCTGGTCCAGAACTTCTCCTTAGCTTTTCCACTCAAAGGATAATACTCAGAGGTTGGTGTAGCACCAGAGCCAGAGTTTGATACTGCTGTGGATGAGCATCCTCACTCCATCAGCAGAATACCTGTCAGCATATTCACACTACTTGAGATCCTCCCTGAGCTCACAGTGATGCTGATCCAGAGGCAGGCTTGGAAGTGT
Organism: Eurypyga helias; assembly: GCF_000690775.1. Lineage (NCBI taxonomy): Eukaryota > Metazoa > Chordata > Aves > Eurypygiformes > Eurypygidae > Eurypyga > Eurypyga helias. The sequence goes on from NW_010267432.1 coordinate 15,847, forward strand.
TTCATGCTCTTTAAAACACAGGAAAAGGTAATCCAGGCTCCAGTATCTTATTGTATAAGACTACATGGTCTGCTTTAGAGACAGCTGCAGAAGGTAGAGTGATAGGAAAAAGGGGGCAAGGACTGTGCTCCTTTTTCACAGCATGAAGCCATCAGTGTGAGTAGGAAAGGACAAGCTGCCCTCCCCATTGTCTTGCCCCTACTAAATCCGTCTGAGAAGAAGGTAGTCCTAGCACCTGGGGAAGTGATTTCTCACCAGAACTCTCTGTTTCACCTGGCTTTGAGCACTGCAAGCCTCAGAGAGACAGTCTGACATCGATTTGAAAGGTCAAATGAGAAGTGGGCTGGCCAGGTTTGGAGTCTGCGCTCAGATTCAGCGTGGGACTACTTGGTCTCCGATGGGAAGTGAGAGCCAATGAAGCTGGAACCAAGGGAAGTCTGGACCAGCCCATTAGAGCCAAGGACACTTTAGGAAGGGGCTTTTCTGACCCACCTCTGATACATGTCCCTGCAGCTCTCTTCACAGTTCCTGAAACCTGATGTGGTCACAGACAATCCAGGGGGTTCCTAGGGCAGCAGATATGCTGCTTCCCAGACCTGAATGTTATTTTTTCTTCCATGGCTCTGAGCATCCAAGATTTCCATTCTGGCTTTCAGAGCTCTCAGCAACGACTACTTGTGCCTCATGTCTGCTACCCATCCACAGCAGCGCTGAAGGTAACAGAGCAACACACAGTCAGCCTGAGAGGCTTATCATTATCAGCTTAAGAGATGTAGGTCTTCAGGGAATTTTAATCAGCTGAGACACTTTCACACCCAAAGAGACAAAGATAGTGTCAATTCCCTTAAAAGGGCACCAGAAGAGCCGAGCTGCAGCTCATGGGACTCTTCCTCTCTTCATCCTGGCTGAAATAAATTGCTTCATGAACTGCAGCGATGCCATGCTGATCCCCAACTGCTAATGCTCTGGATCTTCAGCTGCTGATGTACTTTAAAAGTTAAATTTGTCTGGAGGATTTCCTTTTCCATAAGGAACATGCTGTTTATTCCTCTCACTGCTCTGCAAGGGAACTTTCGTGATGACCACCCTCAAAAGCTGTACCAGGACGCAGCGTGTTGCTGCTATTTAAAAATGCTTGGTTGTCTTCTGGGTCAGTGCTTATTTTCACCAGTAGTTTTGATCTGTTTTTCCTCTCCCTCTCGCTGAGGGCATGCCGCGCTTGCCCTGCTGTAGCGTACCATGCTGTGCAGCAACAGATAATGGGGACTTAGTGAGGTGTTAGCCTGGATGTGCGTGTTTCAGATGAAGGGATTAATATCTGGGGGCTTATTTGGGACTCCTGCAGACTCCAGGTTTGAAATACGGCAATGTTTACACTGGGATTTAGCCTTTGTCTTGCTTCTGTCAACATCTTCATTAAATTATCATTCCTTTTAAAAAAAAAAAAAACCCACCATGGTTGGCATGAAGATAAGTAAGAATGATGGATTTTTTTGTCCCCTTCCTCCTGTGGCTAGTTGAATCACAGGTACTACTGCTTATTTGGTGACTGGGTGGAAATAAGGACTGATTGATTTTATACTTTCAGGAGGCAAAGGAAAATAGCCATTGGGAGAGTTTTACACTGTTATCTGTGGTCTTAGCTTAACTCAAGGGTTAAATCATGTGTTTAACAGATGTGTCAGTCTAGCTGCGTTCACTGAGTTTGAGCAGCACTACAAAATACCCATCTGCACCCGTGCATGTGGTTCAGCTGTCCCCTGGAAATAATCATCTCAAGGGTTGCCTTTATGAATGACAATTAAAGGGCAGTAAAAGTAGGTGTGCTCTGAAACTGGGTACTTTGAGCCCTGTTAAATTTTGTGCAGGTTCTGCAAATGAAGTGAAATAAAAAATATTTCATTCAGAGAGGATCCTCAGAAAGGCTTTAAATACAGTTTTAAAAAACAGCAGTAGAAATTCCTACAGATTAGTATTTCTGCCAGTCTAAAATAGGGTCTGTTAATTGCCAGCAAATTGGACAGGCACTTGCCCAACTCTTTGGGCACAGAGGGGATTAGTGGGAAGGCTTGGGAGGACCATGGGCTTTCCATGGGGGAGGGCTTTGCAGGGAGTCAGCAGAGCCAGACTGCAATGAGGAGGTGACTGGCCTGCCACGTTGCAATGCAAAGCAGCTTCCAGACACTGCCAGAGCAGCTCAGAGAATGTAGGTATATAACTATATAAATATGTATATATGTATATATATATGTAAATGAAGCAGGAGAGATGAAGCCATCAGGTTGCTGGAGGCTGCTGCCTGCTAAAAACTTCCACCTAACCAGGAAAGTTCATATCTAACTCATGGTCCATATTAATTAATTAATTCATCTATTTATTTGTTTATTTTCATTAACTCCTTATTATGAATGAAATGGTGTTAGAAAATGGGGATATAGGAAATTATTACACATGCAGCTGGTAAATTAGTAAAGTGTGTTGCGACAGGAACAGTAGAAATTGGGTGTCGGGGAGCCCAGATGCTGTCAGAGAAGTGATTTAGGGCTGCATGGACATGCACCTCGGAGCCTGGAGTGGTTTCTCTGCTCCTGTATGATGTTCTGTGTAACATCTGGCAGGTCATGCAGAGACCTTGCCCTAAAAATGCTGGCCTGAGTCCTACATGGTAGAAGTCTACAGTTATTACAGAGGCAGCATACCTCTCAGGTCTTGTTTCATCCCACACTAAAAAGAACATGAAGCTTTGGGTCTAGTACATACATTTCCTATGCATCCTAGACTAGATAGCTAAACATTGTGTGTCCTCCATTTCTAAACCTTTAAATTATTCTAATGATGCTGTTCTACCACCAAATATTGACTAGGTATATGGGAAGCCTGATAACAGGCGACAAAGGCAGATATTGTGATAGGCAAGGTGAGAGCTGGAGGAAGATATAACACCAGTAATGTATGGCCTGTGCTGTGGTTCAGTATCCAGGTTTAAGTCTCTCCAGCAAACATCTGAAAGCTCAGCAGTTTAGATAAGGTTGTAAAACTGGCTATTTTCTTCAAGCTGCCAATGATGTCAGAGGCTAGGAGAGACCTATTGGGACAGAAGATATTCTGGAATTATTTCCTCCCTGGGATTTGTAAAGCCTTAGTGTAAAGGCAATACAACTCAGTGTCATCTTCAAACTTTATTTTAGAGATAAATTACATTTATCAGATCTGGCAGGATTTGATGAACCCTCCAGTGAGGTTGTACAGTTGTGGGAAAGTTTGCAACATAGCATAGGGTAAGTCATCATGCAAAGCGTCAGCCAGCCATTCCTGAGTCCATTGATGCATTTGGAAGCCTTGTTGACGTTCACTGTGAACAGGGTTGGCCAAAACCCATCATTCTTTGTCTGCCAGGAGATTTAGTGTGATTTCTTTTTCCTTTTTGGTTTGTTGTTTTTTTTTTTTTTTTGGCTGCACTGCGATGAAGCGATTTATTTTTTAAATATCCAAGGAAATATGATCTCTACAAGTGCTGGGTGGGTTTGCTGATCCTCTCAGGTTTTCTGTTAAGACGTCAATGAAATCCTCATTGTCACTGAGCTGCTGTGGCTGGTCTCCAGGCTTCTCTGTGAAGGCTGGGCTTGCAAAGCAGATATCAAACACTCATCTGCTCTCATCTTCCCTGCCTATGAGACAGACCTGCTTGATATCTTTATTCCCAGATAAGACACCTGGCAATTTCTAAGGTCTCCAGGCATAGATACAGACATGACTGAGGCTTTTTTGAATCTGACATATTTCAAGGAAAACATTTTAGAGATACTGTGCAAGTTCTTTTTCAGTTAACACCACGAGACACTCCGTCTCCTTCACTACCTGTCTTTAACTCGCTTATTAAAAGTCCAGCCTCGCTAAGCCTCATGTAAAGAGAATGATGAACAGTAGCCGCTTCTTAGGTTGAATCAGAGCTGGATTCTAAGAGGTTTGAAAATATCCCCTGTAAGAGGAACACTTCTGTATGTATTGCTATATAATGAGCTTCTGGAGACGAGGCTGTCAAATTAAACACTCAGGTTTTGATGCCTAAATACATACACGTAAAAATACCTCATCCTGTGTTATGAGACTGTTTCCTGCCAGCTATAATATTGACTATCCCAACTACCTGCATCGTCATATATTCCACTAATTCCAGTGCCAGAGCTGTCAGATCTCACAGGCTACAAAATTCAGCTTCCAAGAAAATCAAGTAAATCTAGCCATTTGGGGCAAGAAGTGGACACACTTGACCCTGACTCTACAGGACTCTTCAGGGTGAAGAGACAGCTGCTCTGATGCAAACCAGATAATCTGGAGAAAAAGGGGTACCACTTAAACCAGGATAATATGGCACAGCCAGAAACTCTGTCCCCAAAAAAACCAGCCCCTCTAAAACCATGGGACATCAAACCCTTCCCGTGCTGCATGGTCAAGAAACTGCTGTCAGATTGGGTTGATGTCAAGTTTATTCAAAGTCATGGAAAGGCAAAATGGAGAGGAACTTATAAAGAATTAAAGGGTGGAGGTTAACTAATGCCAGGCAGTGAGGCTGGAGTGATAATAAATCTTGTCAGTCTGACTTTACATAATTTTTGTGATCGAGTCACAAGTCTGGCAGGTGAAGTCAAGTGGTGACATTGTCTTCTTAAACCCCTGCAAGATGTGATCCTGCTGAAAGGTGATATTGAGAGAGAAAATTGGTGCTACATAGTCAGTGTGTCTGTGTCATAAAGAAATTAAAAAATGATTAATTGGTATTTTGAAATAAAGTAGTAGATGAGGAACGTCCTTTGGTTGTGTTTTCTAGTGGATCCTCTGGGATCTCGTTTTTTTCAGTGCTGCTCAATAACTGTAACACATTATCTGGAAGAAACAGAAAAGTCATTATTCATAAAACTTGCAGATTGGACTGGAGATCTCATTAAATGAACGTATTTTAAAAGTATCCACTCAGCTAAAACCAGATGAGTTTGTGTACATTTGGGAACACAGAATTCGTACCACACTTCCAAAGAGGTTGTTTGCATTAAGGAAGGCAAAAATGGGCTTGAAAACAGCGATGTTGCAAATGTGTACATCTGAGCTGTAGAATTAAAGTGGAGAAAAGTCAAATAGGTGATAAAAGGTGCCATCAATTCTATATTCAGCATTAAGGCATAGGCTCACTAATGGATCCTGCTTCTAATTTAGCAAAGAGAAGGAAAATTAGAAATGAATGTCAAAAGTGTTACAAGCATGAAATCCTAAAAGCAGGCTCTACGGCAAAAGCCTTAAGGAGCTGTTTATTTATTTTGCTCAGAGGGTGACTGGGATGTGAGCTAATTATGGTGTGTGAATGTCTGCAGGGAGGTGATATTTGTTGTGCTTCCTGGTTTTTTGTTTCACAGGCAAAGGCGGAGTGTGAGCCAGTTGCAGGAAGCTGAAGCTAGACGTTAAGTGGGTATTTTTAATGTTGAGGGTAATTAACAATTGGAATAATAGATGTGGGAACATGGTAGATCCTCCAAGGCTGGAGCTTTTAATTAAGATTTGGAGGATGTGAAAAAAGGCTAACGCCAGTGTTGCCATGCTGCTCACTTTCAATTTTCTCTATAATCAGTGGAGATATGAGACTTTTCTGCAGGGAGAGTCAGAGCAGCAGCCAAGCCTGTTCCTTGTCTCCCTTTGCTGGCTGCAGAGGGTTTCCAGAGAAATCAGCTTTATTCAGTGGTACCCTCTGGTATAATGCGTTACAAAACGCGTATTATTTCCAGGATGCTTGAAGAGCTCAAAGGAGCAGCAGCTCCTGGGAGGCTGTTTGGCCAGGCTGGTGTGGGAGGTCAAACTGAGAGATTAGAGCACCCTCTTCTGCTCCAAACATTTAAAGCAAAGCAATGGAGCTGTGGCTTAACCTCCCCATGGGAAACGCTGTAGCTGTATGGATGTGTGCGCCGCTCACTTCAGTGAGTACGGAAGAGCGTTGGGGTTTGATCTGGCGGCTGTGCAAATAACACAGCCTTCCAAAGAAATCTTTGCTCTGTGGTGTGGTTGTTGCAGTAATGATGAACTTAAGATGTGAGAAAAAAAGCGCGAGGTTTGGAGCCATATGCAAGGTTTTAAAATTTAATATTAATTCCAACCAGAACTACTTTAATAACACTTTTTTTTTGGCCTCAGCTGCTTGATTTACCTTGCTGCTTTACTAGTGAGGCAAATCAGACAGTGCCAGGACCTGAGCTGGTTTTGCAGAAGTAGGAGTGTTATTCCCAGTCCTGAATACCCGAAGCATGGGACAGACATGGCAGACCTATTTGCGATAAACAGATTTCCTTATGGAGGGTGGGTTCCTGCCACGGTTATTACTTGATTGCAGGACGGTCTTTTCTTTCACTGTCCATCAAGAAGAAAAGGGAGAAAGTGATAAAAGTTTCAACCCACTTGGCTATGGGGAAGTTGTTAAGGGTCAGAGTAATTACTCTAATAAATAGATCTCCAAGTCGAACATTTTTTAATCTTTCATTGTTGGGTGCCTGAACCACATTTTTTTCAACATGGGAGATTTTAATGCTATAAACATCCTCTAGAAGTGAGTCACTGGAGTTCTGCAGCTGCTCCAGGAGGCAGCACTGTTGTCAATAGTGAAAGAAATGAGATAGCAGGGAGCATATGATATATGGATAAAGATGTAGGTATATTTATATATGGATAAATCAAACTTCTAAGTTCAGTTCAAAAAAAATCTGACTCCTAACTGCAAAACCTGTATTTAATTTCACGTTTTGATTAAAACCTAGAGTCAAAATTTAATGCACTGCTAGCATACAGAGCAGTGTTCTGAGTTTAGGCTTGATGTTAGCATGCTTTTTAGGCACTTTCCAAATGCAAAGCTATTTGGGGATTCCTGATAACTATCTGGAGCTGCACCAGTTTTCAATGAAGCATGTGTCCAGGAACCTTCCCGGGAAAACAAGGAAATGAATGAATGGAAGGAAATTAAATAAATTAATGGAGAGAGCTGCTCTCCCCACTGCATCTGAAAGACTTTGTGGCTTCCCTCAATCATTAGTCATGCAGAACTGCTCCTGAACACACACCAATGAGATGTGTATAATTTATATGATGTATTTGAATTTAATACTGCTAAAAGGTTGAATTGCAAATGATTCCCTCAGGACCACAAGTGCTGGACCTGTGACCTCAGCTAAATCACTGCAAGGGACTTCCTAGGACAGGTGTGGAGACATTTGAGGTATTTCCAGATTTGACAGTTTTATTGCCAGGTCCACTGGGTAAGAAAGGTGCCTGGGAGTGTGGAGAGGGTTATTGGAGGGCTCCTCTGTAGGGAGATATTTAGAGGATCCAGGGAAATAACCAAGATGACTTCAATGCAAGTGTAAAAAGCTCTGTGTCTGTCATGACGGGTACAAGGAAGAAACAGGGAAGAGGGGAATGTAACACTTCAGCAAATATTCTTCTTGCCCCAAACCTAAAATACCTCTTATGTCTGCTGCTTACAAGGCAGAAGAGGAGCTATCCCTGCTGCCGTGCAGAAAGACTTAAGGAGCTGTTCTGCAGGGGCAGATCCCAGGAGCTAAATCCCACTAATCCAAGGACAGAGCTTTAAGATGCCATCCCTACAATTGCTAAGTTAGATATGAATACGTCTCTGCACTGAGGCAGTTCAGAGTGAGACAGCCTTGGAGCTGCACAAGACCTTCATTAAGGAAATAAAGGCTTGGGAGAATGTACCCCAGATTGTGAAATCCTGGAGAAGAAGGATGGCCCTCACCAAAAGGGATATCAGAAGCTTTCAACACGGCGTGGAGGGTCACAGAGCACCCACCCAGTTGGAGTGATCCATGCAAGCAAGAAGTTGAAGGAGGTAGGCACCCAAGCACTCTTGCAGGTGAAGTTGACCATGCATCGCCTATCCTGGAGGTGGGACCCACATCTGAGGGCAGCCACTGCCACGGGTGAGAAGCTGCTCTGCTGGTGGGTGCATTCTGAAGGTCTCTCTCCATCAGGCTAGACGACCCGTGGGTTCATTTACAGTACAGGCTGCATTGCGGTGCTCCACGCTGCATGTCTTGGTGACTGAAGATCCAGGATAAAAATACTTCTCCGGTAATGAACAGGTAAGCTTGTGTAAGGGGCCTGCTATTTTTAGAGTGGAAACCTGCTTGGATCAGCAAATTTGCTAAGCCACGGGGTGACACTGCAAATGGCAGGGAGACTGCTGTGGGTTTGCAATTTCTGTGCTTGGCTGTGAAGGGTGAGGTTCTTATTCCAGAAAAAATAGCTATGGCTCCTAGTCTTTAACCAAGAGTACTTTAAGCCAAGAATGAACATGAAGCTTTTGCCCTGACAGTTATTTAACAGTTCTTTATCTAAATTCAAATCATAATCCTCCTTTCCCTCATTTTGTGATTACCTGTTTATCCACCTTTCATTTTGGCAGGTTTAAGAGAGTCTGGCATGAGCTGTCCTTGAAAAACCTTTTCAGAAAGTTTTACAATCATAGGCACATTCATATATTTCACTAAATGTATGTATATACGGGTCTATATGTGTTTGTGTATGTTTGTATGGGCTCTGATTCATATTCAAAACTCACTGAGAATTCTGGATTAACTAAAGTTGCTCTCTTAGCGCGCTTCACCTTTTTATTTTCTTACATGTATATTTGTCTGTGTGATTTGGGAATTAACCTTGCGAAGAACCAAACGCATAGTATATCCATAGGTTTTGTTTAATGCTGCAAACAAAGCAGACTCACTCTTCACTGCCTGATTTCACAGTATATTGCAAAGCTTTTTAAAATGTTGATGTAAGTGTGCACTTAAGGGCCATGGTACAACTAGCTGATGCTGGTGGATGCTTGTCTGCATGGTGCAGGGACTTGTGTGGTGCATGCCCACGTGTCTGTGCAGGGTTTTGGCACCTCATAGACCTGCACCTTGAGAACTGTTGTGTAATTTGGGCTGACTCAGCTGCATCTACATGGACGGAACAAATACGTATACAGGAAGGGAAATGTAATCTGCTTTTCTTCCAGCAGCTGGTAATGCACTGTCTGGCTTCCTGAAGACCTCGGCGCAGATCTACCCCCCTGTAAAACAATGCCATTTCTCCTACCGTGTCCTAACAGCTTGTTCTGGGTGCTGTCAAGGCACATTAGATTGCATCAGTTCAACACTGGACATTCATTCAAGACATTTTTCCAGGCTGTCTGGTGGCTGCTCTTGGGAATAATCCTACTTGGCTATCCAACACATGGTTCCGTTTTTAAAATTGGACTGGTCGGGCCCTGGAACTGTGACCTCTTCTTTTCCAAAGCCTTTCCTCATGTGGCTGCCAGGTTAGCACTGGGACGACTAAGCAAAGATCCTTCACTAGATCTTGGCCACAGACTGGATTATGTGGTCCTGCAAGAAGAATGTGAGACATCAAGAGCTCTGGTTAGATTCATTGACTTTGAAAAGCTTTCTTCAGCTTTCATAGGCCCTCTGAACCCAGGCTTCTGTGAGGTAGCTACACTTTTAGGGCAAAACTGGAATAAAGCCATCTTCTCATGGATGTGCATCAATTATAAACTGGATTCCACCATCCACCACCCTACATTTGCAAGGACCCTGCCCTCTCCAACCAGAGTTTTGTTTACAATAATGAAATATTTTAACTGGGCTCATGTTGGCATCATTGCTTCCAACGAGGATATTTGGATGGACACAGCCAGCAAGTTAGCAAGTGCACTCAGGAACCAAGGGCTTCCTGTCGGCATTGTTACATCCCTGCATGAAGGAGAAAAAGGCATGGAGGACACCTGGAATGAAATTAAAGGAATTGATGGCATTAGAAGTAAGTGCTTTGAGGATTTTTTTTTTTTTCTCCAGGGTAGGACTGCATTGTTATCCAATGGGCATAGCTTAGAGAATCAAATTTTTGAAGTCAAACAGACTTTTATCTTTGACCCTAATGGAGCCAGGGCTTCACATGATCACATAAAATAATGCTTGGCATTTTGTATGTGATGGAGATAGATAGGGCAAAACATTCTTCTACAACATGAAAGATTGGGTTCGGCTTGTCTGAAAAAATATTTAGTAGATGGGTGTCTGTGCTTGACCCTGTGAAGTGTAAGGAGGGGTTTATAGGAAGGGTTTATATTTATGGTCTTTTGGATTATGGATTATCAAAAATCTCATGCTTCTATGCTGTGTCCTTGCAACTTGTGTTCAGTGAAGGTATCAGAAGTGAAATCCAGTGTTATACACCACATACTAAAGCAGTGGAAGTGGCCTTGTTGGTGTACAACATGTAATAGAGAATGACCTTTTTTTTCTTGAAAAAATGCGGGAGAAATGTAATGTTTTTCTGGTTCAGAGCCTTGTTAGGAAGTCTGTGATGGAGCTCTAATCCTAGATGTACACCTCTGTGGTCAGCACTGTGAATCCAGATGAGGACGCATTTTAGCAAAGACCTTGACTTTTATGCCAAAGACTAACAAGGGTAGCAAAGTGCTGTCCAACCTGGAGTTTTATCAATGCTCAAATCTATGCTTGAGACCAAATTTGCCTTGGGTGGGTTCATCTCATCACCACTGGAGTTCTCCATGTGAGTTAGAGGTGGTGGACTCTTTTCATAGTCAGTGTGGAGAACCAGACCCTCTTCAAACATGTTTCACCTGACCAGCTTAAGCTCTCTGCTGTAGTATGGGATGAATCACTGCCTAGAAGTGCCCATTTCTCTCCTGCAATTCAGCAACTTGAAAATGCTCTTGTTCATTTCAGCTTCTACTTTATCGAGCATACTTTCCTAAGGAGAGACCACAGCTACTCTAGACATCCTGCTTCTTCCTGGTTTAGTAGGAAGCAGGTCTCCTTTGCATCTTTACTCCCCATCATTGCCCTGCTTTGCTCTTCTCACTGGCTGAGATTTGAAATGCTGTCTTTGATGAAAGATCAGTAGTGCTTCCTTTCATGAAGGGCCAGTGAGCACTGTGGAAAGACTGTTAAATCTGAAACACATTAGTGTTTCAGATCTCCCCACCAGACAAGGGGACAGTGTCCCCGTGGCATTTTGTAGGCAAAGGCACAGGCTCTGTGATGGCCAAGCATGGACCAGATGTTGAAACATCACAGTGCCCAACCTAAAAAGCTGTATATATGGTGACAGGGTGAACGGGTGGAACTTGGGCACTGCTAATGACTGTATGATGTCTGTCAGCTCAGGGCATACAAAGGGAAAGCTCAAATCTCTCAGCCAATGGCAGCACAAGACCATGACTTCCCATCATATTATACTGTGCCTCACTTTTGCCAAAATTTCTCTTTGCTTCTCCTACTGTATGGCTCCAGGGATGGGTAATGCCCACCAACTCCTTTGATAGATATTGCAGACCTCCAGAGGCTGAATGAAATGAGTGTAGCTCCCAACTTGCTCAGAACATCACTCTGGTGGGAGACCATTAGAGCCTGACCTGATACAGCAGTTCAGACAGCTCTTTCCATATTTTGTGTTGAAAATGCCATGTGGATTAAGAACACTGCAATCCTTGTGTTTCAGTTATACTCCTGTGCATGCATTCTATGCTCATTGGAGGGGAGAAGCAAGCCACCTTACTCACAAAAGCTCTGGAAATGGGACTAGCAGATGGAAGATACGTCTTCATTCCATACGACACTTTACTGTACAGTCTTCCTTACCAAAACAACTCATTCAAGATCTTTGATAACGACAGCAAGCTCCAGGAAGCATATGATGCTGTGCTGACTATCACGCTGGCATCTGGAGAAAGGACTTTCTACGATGCATTCAGGGAAGCTAAAGAAAGTGGTGAAATAACCAGGGATTTGGAAGTAACCCAGGTAAATATTATTTCCCTCAGGCTTTTCTGGGAGCTGGTAATGGGAAACATGAGAGAAGCAATAGTTAAAAAGTAGAGCTGAGAGACAACCCAGAATACATGCTTTTGTTCTGAGAAAAATATGGTGAAAACTGGATGTGTTTTGCATTCGTTTGGAAAGGGTATTTCTCCTGAATGTCTAGCAATCTAACTCAGATCAGCTGCAGGACTATGTTAAGATTTCAAGTGAATGGGGTTGCATAGAATCATAGAATGGCTTATGCTGGAAGGGACCTTAAAGATCATCCAGTTCCAACTCCTTGCCATGGGCAGGGACACCTTACACTAGACCAGGTTGCTCCAAGCCACATCCAGCCTAGCCCTGGACAATTCCAGGGATGGGGCATCCACAGCTTCTCTGGGCAGCCTGTTCCAGCGCCTTACCACCCTCTCTGGGAAGTACTTTTTCCTGATATCCAATCTAAACCTCCCCACTTTCAATTTAAACCCGTTACCCCTTGTCTTATCCCTATGGGACCTTGTTTACTCTGAGGCTCCCAGATTTGGTTTGCTTCATGCTAACTGCTGTAGGCCCAAGCTGAAGCAGTGTCCCCTAAGGTGAGTAAAGTCCACGGAGTTTTTAAGGCACCAGAATAAGATGTCCACATGCCTAAGAATTTGGGGGGATGCAGCAGGCAAATGAAATACTGGATGCTTCTAGAGGAAAATGCTTAGTATCATTGTTGCCCCATTCTTTTCAGCACTAGAGTCAAAGTTATTATTTGTCAGCACAATTATTTATATGTCACCAGTAACCTATAAAAAGGCCAAGTCAGTGGCAACCTTGTAAACATTGCAAGAAGAATTGGGGTATCTGCCATACTGGTGGAGAGAGGCAGGATTCAGATGAGCTAATCTTCATATCTTACTATGAACTTTCAAAAAATTGTAAGTACTTTTAAGGCATGATTTATCAGATCTGTATGGATGCCTACTTAGGAGATTAATCATGTCCTGAAAGCATTAATTTCTTTCCCTCCATTATAATGAGATCTCAGATTAACCATATTGAGTGTAGTGTTCTTCACTGTAAATGTCTACATCTGGTCAACAAATCCCAACACAGATGTCAGGTCAGATGCCATTCCATGGCTCCCAACAGCACACCTCATTTCATCACCAGTGCATGGCTATAATCTCTTTTCACCTGCCAAGTGTGAATGACCATGTGATTGCAAAAGCTGCCATGCGTGTTTTTAGGCAGCATAAATATATGGGTTCCTAAGTCAAATCTGGCACAAAAGGGAGCAATGGAAGGAGAAAAGGCTCTGGTACCCCAGAGAATGAGTTTGCTATGGCTCTGCTTTGTGGTTTTTACGTCTTAGGAATAAACAGTGTTTTGACAGGGGGGATCAATCCTTTGGGCATGACATTTTTCCTACCTGGGTAGGGAGGTGAGCCTCTGGTTTTGATCATCTCTTTGTGGAAAGTGTTTTAGCACAGTCCTCTAAGGCAGACTGTGATAAAATGCCAGCTGAAGATCAGGCTCAGAGTCTTGGCTCTTCCTATGATAAAGCAATTTTACATGGTTTAAAAAATATTTTAAAATAGTATTTTGGAAAGCAAGCGTAAGAAAAGACAGATATTCAAAATCACATTAAAACTCCAAAGTCCACAAAGTCCAGAGCTACCTTCAACCCAAAATTCTTCAAACACATTGCTCTGTGAGCCTTAATGCTCAGGTGTCTCCGTTCTTGAGATTACAGCTTGGCCAGTGGGACATCTTTTGCTACAGATCTCAAACCAGAGATTGGCAGCAGTATAACTGAACTCAATTTTTGCTGTATTTTTAGGTTTCTCCACTTTTTGGAACAATCTATGATGCCATTTACTTCATGGCAATGGCTATTGACAGTGCTCGGAAGAAAGGAGTCAGAATCTCAGGAGCTAACATGGCTGAACACACAAAAAACTTCAGTTTCCCTGGATTTAGTCACCAAGTAGAAACAGACAACTGTGGGAATGGGCTGAACAACTATGTGATATTGGACACAGATGGTCATGGGAACCAGCTCATCCCAACCCACTTGCTGGACATGTCTTCGGATTCTGTGAAGTCCCTAGGCCAGGCCATCCACTTTCCCAGCGGAGCTCCACCTCAGCCAGACTCCAGCTGTTGGTTTGATCCAGATGTTCTCTGCTCTGGAGGTAAGAAAGACAAAAAAACCACTGTGTCAAATGGCATTGGGTCCATGCTTCTTATTTATTTCATCTTTTCTCTTACTCCAGGGGAAAGCCCCCCAAAGAGAAAACTCTAAACTCAAAAACTTCATATAAATATGACCAGTCATCATCTGTTTCTAATGAGTGCTATACGTACTATTGATCCACAAGACTTGCTTGTTAAGTCAATAAGGTTGTTGCCACTGTTGGGTGCTGAAAAGAGTTTTCCAGGTCCTACAGTCAACATCTACCTGTACTGATAACAATCAATATATGCCAGAGGCTCCAGCTAGCACAGTGTCCATGTCCTTCGGAGGGACAGGGCACTAAGAGGATTTGTGTTGAAGACAGCCTAAGAGAGCTGCACAACAGCAGATGCTCTCACCATCTCTCCTGGTTAACCCCAGCTCCTTTACCCAGTTAGCTACACAGCTTTAAGGATGATCAGAGCTCACCTCATCAAGAAATTATAAACATTACTCAAAATAATTTGAGTTACTGTAGACAACAGAGGTAGTAATCAAAGACTCAGGGGCAGAGATCCCTGTGCTGCTTCTTAGGTTTGTGAGACTGAGCACTGTTTTTGCTTATTGTTTTTAATCTGAGGCAACTGTGGTGCAATTTGAAGACAAAATCTCAGGGTAGGATACTTAGCCTCCACTTGACATATTTACTTATAAAACTAAGCATTTACTCCTGCTACTCCAGGATATGACTTAAACAGACAAAATTAACCACATCTACAAAATATTGCATTCAGCAGCTGAGAAAAACATTTCCCTTGGCTCAACCATAACTGGTTTAAATCAGTGTTGCTCCATGGAAATTGGAGATAAACTGATCTTATGGCAGCTGGCAAGCTATAGACGAGTCAAGTATCATGCTACCATATATCTAATTTTGCACTGCCACCAAGAACAGCATAGCAATTTAACATCCCATTTCAGTCTATGGAAAAATCTCACTGATTTTCAGAGAGATCAGATTTTATGTTCACACCTTTACAAAAGCATAAAGCTCTAAGCATTTGTCAGCGAAGCAGTAATTTATTACTGCAATTAATATTTCAGAGACTGAATTTTATGAGTAGAATTAAATCCAGGCTTCAGTCTGGCTTTTGTATGGAGTTAGGGTTGGAGAGGGACTGGATGTGAAGCTGCCAGGCTGCTGTGGCTCCTGATCCTGGGCCACCAGGACCAGGCTGAGCAGGTGCTCTCAGTACGCATGCATACACACACGGTGCACACACAGCCAATTACTGCCAGACTAGCACACACAGGACAGCATTACCCACAACCAGCATTAACACAACATGGGACGACAGAAACGGCCTGATCCTGCTCTTAAGCACCACTTAATCAGGCTCCAAGCTTGCCACCAGATGTCATAATCCCAGCTCCTGCACACACAAAATGCATCCTCTGGTAAGTCGCCCAAATCTGTAATTCCCCCAGAGCCATCCCTCAAACCCTCTGGTCTTTGCAAGAGATGGTCTTCAGACGTCTGGTCTCTCATGGATTGCAGGCTCCAGAAATTCTTATCTTACCTGTTGGTTAGGTTGACGTGAAGTCTACTAATGTCACACGCAGGCAGACAGCACACTCATGCAGGAAAGAAAAAATTAGGAATAGGGGTTAAGAAGAAGGTAGGACAGATGGTGATGATAGGGTGAAGGGTTTGGCTGGAAAAATGTGCAGCATACTTATGCATAGTCATCATCCCAATCCTCTCCAGTATCCCGCACTTGAGCCTCTCCAGCTCACCCCCATCCCTCCCTTCCCCCATTTTTTTCCCTTCCTCATCCTGTAAGAAGTTTCATATACTCTCCCAGTCCCCTTAAAAAATCCCGTAATGAGTTTAACAACACAATCCCACAAGCCCCTCAAGTATGCCATAAATTTGCTATTCCCCATGAGCACAGGATAACCTTCATTCACTTCTGATTATCTATAAAGTTCTGGTTGAGCTTTCTCAAGGCTCTGCAATGTTCCCACAATGGCCCATCCATCAGTGAGATGAGCACGCTGGTCTTTGGTATTGCTTTCACTATCTCCTGTTCCTTAGGGTTTGTTTATCTGGGTGTTTATTTTTCACTTTTTTTGTCCTTTTACTATCTCTTGTTCACCCCAGTGAATTTTGTGCTCCAGCTTGTTCTTGCTCTCAGCTTATCAGATGCCATTTCAGTGAATTAAATTGGATTGGATGTTTTACAGATGTGTAAGTATCCTCATGTCAAGATGGGTCCATACTTTGAGCAAAGGGCATGATCAGGGACAGACCCTTTGCTATTCCTTGGTTTTCTGCACTGCCTTTCAAGTACCACATTGCCTCAGAGTCCTCAGAAGTATGGTCAAGCACTTGAGGGTTATAAAATGCAACACCAGTAAGCGGAATAATATCTCTGAGGCTATTTCTCAAAGATTTGTTCAGACAACAGAGTCTCTGGGACCTACCTGAAGAAGCTCAGGAGACAGCACCAGTAAAAATAAAAAAGACCTAACACCCTAATTAAATACAGAAGAGACAGTTAACAAACTCCACATTATTCCTACCACATTGTGGTCTTGGTTACAGATACTTTCTGAAAGTGTTAGGTGGCCATGCGGAAATGTGAGATGGGACTTCCATACCCCTGCACTTCATCACCGGTTTGTCCAGAAGGCATTTTGTCCTTTGTTGGTCAAGAAAACCAGTCCATGCCCCTGTGACTGGGCTATTCTGGAGCACCTCTGCTGTGATGAAAGGCTGAGAGAATTGGGCTTGTTCAGCCTGGAGAAGAGAAAGCTCCGGGGAGACCTTATAGCACCTTCCAGTATGTGAAGGGGGCTACAAGGAAGCTGGGGGGGAGTTTTTACAAGGGACTGTAGTGACAGGACAAAGGGGAACAAGATTGAAATTGAATTGAAAGTGGGGAGGTTCAGATTGGACATCAGGAAGAAGTTCTTCACGGGAAGGGTGGTGAAGCACTGGCACAGGTTGCCCAGAGAAGCTGCGGATTCCCCATCCCTGGAAGTGTTCAAGGCCAGGCTGGATGAGGGCTTGAGCAGCCTGGTCTATGGAAGGTGTCCCTGTCCATAGCAGGGAGTTGGAACTGGATGATCTTTACAGTCCTTTCCAACCCAAACCATTCTATGATTCTATGATTCTATTCAAAGCTCATTCTCTCTTCAGTAACAAGTTTCCCAGCAAGTCACCACAAGTTCAAGGCACTAGGTCTCCTGAAAATCTGTTTCTAAGATGATCCAATCACTCCTTTTCCATGGAGCTAGCATTGTGCAAGACCTTTTGAGGTGTGTTCTGGCTTCACACTCACATCAGTCCTGGAAGGAGACACATATTTTGCAGCTCCCTTGACTCCTAGGGATGAACATCACATTTCTGTTACCTGATCTTATGTGGACCAGACTCTCTGATTTTTTCTATGCATGAAGAACAAACCCTGGCCTTCTGGCCAGCTTGGTGTGGTCTTGCTTGTTCCTGTATTCAATGTGACTAGCTCCTGGAGAAAGCTGGCAGTGTCTCCACTGCAGTTTGGTGGAGTTAAACCTTGGTCTACATCCACCCTGTCTGCAAGGTGGAGAAATGGGTGTGAAGTATCCACTCTCCTGTGCCCAGATTTCAAAGAATCATGGGATGGTTTGGGTTGGGAGGGACCTTAAAGATCGTCTAGTTCCAACCCCCCTGCCATGGGCAGGGACACCTTCCACTAGACCAGGTTGCTCCAAGCCTCATCCAGCCTGGCCTTGGACACTTCCAGGGATGGGGCATCCACAGCTTCTCTGGGAAACTTGTCCCAGGCTATGCATGAGGACAACCGGGAAGTGGGGCCCTGCGCTGAAGCAGAAAGTCCAAATCCAGCAGGAAAATTTCAGCTAAATACTCTGTCTTTTTTTTGAAAATGACACCAACTTCCAAAAACGCCTGCAGCTTTCACTGGGAAACTCTAGGTTTCAGTGTTTCCAAAAGGGCCTGTGATTTAGGGGGAAGCGTAACATGAGAGTTATGAACCTTTTATCAACCCAGATTTCTTCATGCTTGTTTGTGTTTAAGGATGTCTGTATAGAGACAGAATAAACAGAAATAAACAGAAGACAGAAGAGAGAGAGACAGCAAACACTTCCCACTGGAATTTAGTTCATCCACTCATGTCAGCTTTCCTTAGCTCTCTAGCAAAGATACTCATCAGTGAAATGTCCCCAGTACTTTTTGTCGATGGGCCTGTTGAGGCAAACATCAGCCTTCTCCTTCTCTTCTGCCCTTTGCAGCATTCAAAATCTGTAGCAGGGAGTGAAAAATCCCAGATGGGCTGGTGACTCACACTGGCTGTCAGTGTGGTACCACATGATAAAGCTTTTGCAGTGTTTCAGTTCCTGGAGAGAAGAGGGTCAAATGTTCAAAAGTTACAAACTTTGCAGAAGCTGCCTTTAAAACTTCCCTTTAATTCTTCCCTATTATTTACTTGAAGAAAAACAATTTTTCTATGGATCCAGGACTCTAGATCTGGTATAGGAAAAAGTGCATGTAAATAAGTAATTGAAGTAGTTGCAGTCTCATGTAAATAGTAAGTATTTGTGTATTCACAAATTAACATCACATTAAAATTGCCGTCTAACGTTCTCCTGGCTGAATATTCAACTCTGTACTCTAATGGTCTGATACTGATATTTTCAATATTACTGCCTAAATCAAAGGGCTTTTCTACTTCACTGATTCTTTTCCCCTCTTTGCACAGGGATTGAGCCTACGGTCATGATTTTGGGAGTAATGCTGATATTCGCCCTGGTGCTTTGTGCTGTGGGCCTGGCTTCTCTCATCAGGTGAGAACTGCAGTACGTACTTGGTTCGGTGCCGCTTCTAGCTCCCGTGGGAGACTTGCATTTTAACCAGCAGTTTGGGGCATGAGAACACACAGCAGGTTTGAGTGTAGTCTTTGCTCTCCATCCACGTATCTCTTCACTTTACTAAGTGACAGTGGCTTGAGCACTGTGGGTGTGGATTCTGCAGTTTTAGGAGCCATTTTACCCTTATTCCAGTTCAGGTTTGGAAGAACATGGCAGTCTGTTCCTGGAAGGATTAACTGGTTGATGGCTCTGGAGCCTTAGGAGGGTGACTGTCACTTTGGAAGTGCAAAGTGTGCCATACCAACCAATGACAGAAATCTGATTTAAGAACGTTGTGGTGGAGACTGAGTGGGCTGAGATGTTGAATGTCTTTTTTCTTATTCTAGATCATTCTTTCCTGGATTTCTGTCCCTAATATAATCATGTTTCCTGTGAAGCACCTAAGCTGACACTCTTTACTTTTCCATGTACTAAAAATAGAGAAAGTATCTCTGGATAGAGTTTGGAACAATTAATTAGGATAACTCTTTATTACCAAGCTGAATTACTCCCTGTTTTATAGGCCAGTTTCCTGGTCATTTGCATTGCATATATATTGGTCTAGACATGGGATCTTTGGAGCAGATGAAGTACTCTGCTGGGGAAGGGACAGTTGCTAATAATTGCATATGTCACACTTGTGTCCTGACTCTATATCCAAGGTGGACGTGAGCCAGCATGGATTGGTTGGTCCAGGAGCTATGGGTTACTCTTTGACAAGGACACTATGGCCATAATCTAAAGTAATCCAGCCCCTGGAGTAACCTGTCTCTCATTAGTGATGTCTGTGTGGTGCATGCCTGGAATTAGAGTGAAATTAGAGTGAAATTAGAAGGCATGTTTAATCAGGAGCAATAAGTTCAGCAGAGCAGGGTTCCTGGATTGTTCCATCCACCTTTGCCTCTCAAATCATCCCAAAACAAGGTGGGTTTTTTTCCACTCCTGAATCATCCCTCCAAACCCAGATGATATAAGGCCACCCAGCAAGCAACAACCCAAACAGTTCACCCCCTTACAACACACAGCTGTTTCTCATACCTTATAACTACAGGCAACAAGGAAGTTGCCTCCATCCACCCGCTCTTTAAAGCCCTGCTCTATTCCTTGGCCACCAGCCTCTACAATTACATAAATAAAAGACAACCTTTCTGCCTACTCTACTTGTAAGCTGTTCCACAAGTACCAGATTGTGTTTGGGAAGGTTCAGTCATGAGTAAAGATGTATGGCCATCTGCAAGGGGAAAAAAAACTGCCTAGCGTGACTCAGAAAATGATTTATGTTAGGGAAGGGCATGTCTGGAACTAAATTTTAAACCACAGCATGGTCTGAGTTCAAACGTGGGAGCTCTGGTCTTGGCCCTGCCGGGGATCTGCTGCATGACCTTAAATGAGTCACTTCACTCTCTGTGCTTTGCTTCCAGCAGAGGGGTGCTTTCCTCCATGCTTGGGGGAGAGGATGTGATTGACTAAACAAGTTTCTCAGGAGGATAGGTGAAAAGTACCTAATTGATGAGATTTTTGCATCAAGCTGAATTGGGTGATTTGGGACAAGTGGTTAGAGAAAGACTATAGAAACTCACTTCGGGTGATATCTGTGGTCATATGGCCAAGGCTCCCTCTGAACTTCAGAAACCTGTCTCTGCTCTTCTAAAACATCTGGAGTGATACGTGCTATGGAAATCATGGTGATCTGTGGATATTTTGCAAAGTGGATTCCTTCTACCATACAGTTAGCAAAAGGCAGCCTATTGTCCACCTCGTCAGGAAAAGTCCCATGTGTGTGCAGATCAGATATCTGCTGTAGTGTAAAAGATCATTGAACAAAAAATGTGGCAGTGGGAGCAACTGGAGGAGCTTTCCTTTCCTTTTTCCTACTTGATGAAATTTTTCCTGTCCCATAAATACAGTGTGCTTTGTGCTTAGTGTTAGAACTTGACATTCATTGAAACAGTGAGTTCAGAAGTGTTGTGTGTGACTTCTGCCTCTTCCCTGAGTCTCTAAAATGGACATGTGTTGGATATTAGTGTCAGACGAATCCCAGCTAAAAACTAACAATGAAACTCGGGAATGTTTCGTATTGGTTTGCACGAAGCAGACATAAACCTGTTTGAACTATGCTGTGAATACGTAGTTCTTGACAGTGCAGCATTTCTTGCTGTGGTCCCTTCTGCCTTGTCACTCAGGAGAAGCTAGGAGAGTAGTAGGATGCAGTCAAACAACAGGGTCTTTACTGATCTGACAACTATACTGAATTTTCTCTCTCCCCTGTGGCAATTCTGCAAGTCTAGTAGCCTATCACGGAGTGCAGAGAGTCATCCCTTGGAAAATGGGCAGCAGCATCCTGTGGAGATGCCAGAAGCACATTTGTCCCATGTAACACAGTGTGTGGTAGACATCCCGTCTGGCTCAGGTCCTGGAAAAAGTAGATCTGAATCAGCGCAATCTTCTTGATCTAATTACTGCTGACCAAGAGGAACAGCACTGGCTCAGCAGTACTGCTTCCGAGATCTCCACGCTGCACTGCACTACACCATGCACACCAAACTGCTTCTCCCCTGTAGCTTTTGCCCCCGTATGAGCTTGCTGTCATTACAAGGGGGTATCTTGGTCTGTGCACCATGCTACAACACAGAGATCGACCCAGCATATTTTGTTGGTAAATTTGTGCCCAGGCAACTTTTATAAATTACCTGTGGTTCAGTTTCAGTCCCTAAGAAAGGCTGGCGTGCCTGAGAACTGTTTGCACACCAGCCAGATTGGCTGGTAGAATAAAACCTTGTATTCTTTCCTTACAGAGGATGATTTAGGATATGAAAAATAAAACCAAGAAAAACACGTTAAACTTCACCTACATATCCGATTAATATTTGTAACGAGATTCATGCAAGGTGTCTATTTGTGGTGAGACATTATAGCTTTTGTAGCCTGTGAATTGGATAACCCTTAACTTTGTGGATTTCAGTCCAAGTCAGGGCTTCATCAGCTGTCTACTGCTTTCACCCATGTCCATCCCCACTGCCACACCACATGCTGCCCTTTTCTAATACTGCAGGGAAGCCAGATGAGGGGT
Organism: Eurypyga helias; assembly: GCF_000690775.1. Lineage (NCBI taxonomy): Eukaryota > Metazoa > Chordata > Aves > Eurypygiformes > Eurypygidae > Eurypyga > Eurypyga helias. Next base: position 37,865 of record NW_010267432.1, read on the forward strand.
ACTCAGAGGTGGTGTAAACTGGTTACCTACTTAAAAATTATAACTGTGACCTCCAAATCTTGCAGGCATAGTATTTTGAACAGCCAGCTATTCAAGGGACCTAACAAGATAATACTGACCTTGGATGACCTTGTCTTCATCAACCCAGAGCTGCATAAAAAGGTAAGTCCTTCCACTCATGAAAGTAATCGGGTGGGACACTCAAAGAAAAATTTGCTGTGCTGTATTTTCATACCCATTGAGATCTGGAAATGTCATTCACTTCTCCATGTCGCATTTTCCTCTGCATATCAAAAAATTTCCTATATGCTGAGTGTTTTTGAGTCTCAGATTAGATGCACATGCAGTGTCAGAGCTGTTATGATGTAAATTAGTATCCTTGGTTGTGTTTATTCTAACAATCAGGGCTTATTCTTGGTTCTTGAGGTTGGATGGCTGGAGTGGAGGTTTACATCCAAAGGTGGTAATTGTCTTGTACCTTCTTTCCTTGCTTTCCAGAGGCTGACCTTGGACAGTCTGACTGATGCAAACAGCGTAGCAGCTGACGGCAGAAGCCTGAAGTCTGTTACCCGCTCCTCTTCCTTGAAAAGTGCAGGTGCCACCCATGAAACCTCTAACGTGGCTTTGTATGAGGTAAGTAAGGACCTTGTGTAACCTCGTCCCATCACTTCAGTTCACTCAGCTGCTCAAGTGGAGGAAGTACAGTACAGTAGATCCCATGATGTGAATACTGCTAACAGACCATGAGGGTAAAAATAAGTTACTCCCGAGCAGGAACTTACCAGTGTTTAAGGTGTCTCTACACCAACCCTCACCCTGACACTTGGAGTCATGTGAGGTGGTGGTATTCAACATCCCTATATAGTGTTGCCAGGTCTGGTCCCTGTTAGAGATGTCCCCACCTAAAGGCACAGTGAAGAACCATTCTTACAAATTAAAGCCTTTATGTGGTGACATCTGTAATAAAGATCTTTCTTACAAGACAGGATCCAAATATGCAGAATAAAGGCTGTCAAATTCCCTTTTGTGACAATAGGATGGTGTGGAGTTTAGGCAGAGGCGATGGCTGAGAAAACTCACCCCATCCATCAGTTCTTTCCTAAAAACACAGCTCTTTGAAAAAATGGCACTGCGATTTTTCCTGAAAAGGAACAAACTAAACAGAATCATTAATGCCAGAGAAAATCTCTGGACAGAGTTACTTTCCTATTTAATGAATTTATCATTGTTTGTACAATACACCTTCTAGATGTGAAGTTGTGATTCAAGTGAAGGTCCCACCTTGCCCCATTTTTTGAGGGTTTCCAGTGGATATCATTATTTGTATACAGTATAGAAAGAATCTACTGCCAAGAACATTGAAAATCCCCAGCCACTGTCAAAGTCAAGGATCTGGAATTCAAACCTAGGTGCCAGTGTTAACTGTTGCTCAGAGACTTGCTCTGTCATTCACCCACCTGTATTGTGGACAGGGAGACTGGGTATGGCTGAAAAAGTTTGAGTCGGGAGCAGTTCACAACCTGCGGCAAAGCTCCACCAGCATCTTGAGGAAGGTAGGAACAGGGGATGGGGATGTGGAGGGAAGGTTTCTTGGGGGACCTTTGTGACTGCAGGGAATTTTTATTCTCCTTGACATCTGTTTATCCATTGAATCTTGCGTCATGGCTGTCAATTAGTCTCGCCCTGTGAAATATGGTGGAATGGACCATGCACGATTGCATCTGACAAACTTACCAATGACCCGTGTGCAATGATTTGCAAAAATCCACTCTGGACCTGACACTTCCAAGCTGATGAAATGCTGAACATAGAATGAGCCCTCTAAGCAATGCTGTCTGCAAAGCAGAGTGGTTTGGAGGAAATCAGCCCTGTCTGTGTCAGGACAGGGTGATGCACTGGTAGCTGTTTTCATGTGTTCCCTATTGGCTGCCTAACAGTGTGGCACAGACACAGCTGTACATTTCTCTGAGGTTTGTTTTGTGTCTCCAGTTAAAAATGCCTTAGACGTTTATTTTTAATCTTCACTTTATTATTATTACTAAATGACAAGCAAACACATTTATTTTCCAAATTCAAGGCCATTAGCTGTTTGCAGCTATAGGAGTGGCATTTTTATGCACATAACAACTGTAGCAGGGCACGTCTCCAAAGGCACCATTGATGGATGAATTTGGATCCCACAGGCATGGTATTACTTTCCAGATCAGACTAGAGCTGGAGCAAAACTCCACACACAGAACTCAGTTTACCTCAACAAAGCCATTTTGTCTTAGTGAGAGATTGAATCCAGCTTGTCTAAAGACAGACTTCTGTTAAATTTGATTTTGCTATCTTATTTTCGATATCTTGCTTTTTTTGTCTTAATGGATAGATTAAGGAGGGCAAAGCTTAAAAAGAGTGTAAGATAGCTGCAAGTAAGCAGCAGAGAGGTTGTTTGCTTTCCCATCCTTGTGTGAAAGACTCTTTGGGAGTACAGGAATGGTAAGGACATCTAATGATATAAAGAAGCTGCTGAGCAGATGTCTGGCTGACTTGGTCCTTGTGATTCACTGTCTTGTTTCAGATGAAAGATCTGCGTCATGAAAATGTGAATCTGTTCCTGGGCTTTTTCTTTGACTGTGGCATCTTTGCCATAGTGACAGAGTACTGCTCCCGAGGAAGCCTGGAGGACTTGCTGAGAAATGAAGATATGAAGCTGGATTGGATGTTCAAGTCCTCCCTTGTGATGGATCTAATTAAAGTAAATCCATTGCTCCCGCTGAGGCGTAACCTGCATGTGATTTTTATATTGACAGTGATATTTTAGCCAGAACTTCGGGATTTTTATAGTAATACAAGGAAAACCAATGTGAATGTAATTATACTGGTATACAGGGTCTTTAATGGAGAGCTCTTATTCCTGTTTTGTTACCACCTGAGAAGCACTCTTTGGGATAATAGAACTACATCCATGCAGCAGGATGAGAGGTTAAAACTACACATCAGGCTAGAACCAATCACCAAAAGTAATTAATTCTGTGACTAATTCCTACTTTTCAAGGGCCCTTGCTTCTCCTAAGTCAGAAGTGCATCCAGCATAGAACCAAATGGTAGACATCCCCTGTCACAGGATGGCTACACATATGGTCACTTTAGGAGAGTGTTCACACACTTGCAATCATGTCCCATGTGTTCCCATCCCCTAGTGGCAAGCTACCTTTCTGGGGCAGGTGGCCTGCAAAGGGTAGACTTCCAGAACCATTCACACAGCCCATTATGGGCTGTATGATGCCCACCTTCTGATCCTCCTTGAGGGAGATGCGTTGTTACCCAGCTCTTAATGGCTACCCTTGACCCAACCATTAGGTACCACCTGTATCCACATTCTTAACCTTGTCTAAAAGTATAAATCCTGAGTCCAGTGAGTCGTAAGGTTCCAGGGGGAGACATGTGATGTTCCTAAAGTTGCCAGTCCTTTCCAGTATTACTTCAGGGTGCAGATAGCTCAATTCTTGTTCCTAATCCATTTCTGAACTTTTCCTACTGTTTTTTGGGCTGATCAGCACTGCATTTGACAGACAGTCGATGCTGTATTTGTTGACATCCAAGGTGACAGTTTGGCTTGGTGTCTCTGAATGCTGACAGATCATATAATTCTTCAGCCACAGCCTCAATCTTTTCTGTGTTCTATAGGGAATTAGGTATTTGCATCACAGAGATTTTGCCCATGGACGTCTCAAGTCTCGTAACTGTGTTGTGGATGGACGGTTTGTGTTGAAGATCACTGACTATGGTTATAACGAGCTCTTAGAAGCACAGAAATGCCCGTATATTCAACCACCCCCAGAAGGTAGGTGTCATAAGTAAATATTTTGGGGAAATATTTGTCCATGTACATGACAGATGCTTCTCCTAATGCAATTGTGGGCCAGTGGCCATATAAGGATTTTTGTACTCAGTCTCATCACATCTAGTTACCTCTACAGAATGCATTGTTACAAGAAAGAATAAGCAAAGTTTTTTCAGGCTTCCTGAAAGCAAAGTGAATAGGAGAGTGTCAAGGTAATGGAAAGAATTTTTATTGTAAACAGTGACAAAACTTAAGCTGGAATCACAGAATCATGGAATGGTTTGGGTTAGAAGGGGTCTTAAAGATCATCCAGTCCCACCCTCCGCCATGAGCAAGGACTCGTTCCACTAGACCAGGTTGCTCCAAGCCTCATCCAGCCTGGCCTTGAACACTTCCAGGCATGGGGCATCCACAACTTCTCTAGGCAACCTGTTCCAGTGCCTCACCACCCTCTCCATGAAGAATTTCTTGATATCTAACTAAATCTCCCTGCTTTCAATTTAAATGCATTACCTCTTGTCCTGTCACTCCCTGCCCTTGTAAAAAGTCCCCCTCCCAGCTTCCTTGTAGCCCCCTTCAGGTACTGGAAGGTGCTATAAGGTCTCCCCGGAGCCTTCTCTTTTCCGTGCTGAACAAGCCCAATTCCCTCAGCCTTTCTTCATAGCAGAGAGGCTCCAGCCTTCTGATCATCTTCATGGCCCTTCTCTGGACTCACTCCAACCTCTCACTACAACTCACTAGTTATAGTTGAAGAAGGATTTAGTTGCTCCTGAAATCTGATCAATCCTGAATTTCTGTGACCAGTGGAATTGGCTTCACATCCTTAGCCTCAACCTTGTATTTGAAGTTTTACACTAATGCAAATGCAAAGACCCTTGCTTTGTAAAATTAGGCCATCTGAAACACAAGGGGATACAGGTCTCTCTGAAATAGGTCCTCTACATGCCAATCACCAAAGGGTGCCAATGAGATTCCCACCACTTAGGCACAGCATCCCATGGGACCAGGTTTTGGGACTTTATGGGATATCTTTCACTTGGCCATTGTCTTCAGTTTCCTATGATATCTCATTTTATTTTTGGTCTCTCTGGCTTGTTTTGGTTGTCATTGTCATATGATCATTGTAATATGATTTGGTTTCTACACATTTCCAATGTCTCAGACAGGGCAGTTGCCAGAAGACCTTCTCCTCCTCCCTTCCAAAAGTTATATAGATTGCAGTAGCTGTAATGTTCCTTATTCCCATTACTCAGAGTGCATGGTTACCTGGGTAACAACATCCCGGTTTGAAGAAGATTAATTTCTTGATGAGGCTGAGTATGTTTTACAACTGTGTCTTTCATCACTTGAACTACTGGATTATGAAGACTGATCATACTTCAGACTGCCACAAACTGCTTTTACACAAACTACTTTCATCTAAGAAGAAGTACAGAAAATATTTTATTAACTGCTGCTTTGTAAATGTGCAACAACAGTAACAAGAAATCCAGGCTTCAGCACCAACATTTTGTCTGAGTTCTATTTTCAAACAAAAAAAGGTGTTAATGCTTTTGTCATTGGTGAGAAGACTTCTTAGGCAGATGTTCAAGACTGGTGTTTTAGCATGTAAATTGCTAGCATAGCAATATTTTTTAAAAAGATAGATTGTAAATTTGGAAAATTTAATTTTTTTGTCAGGGTTTAAGTTTAGTATTTCTAACACACCACAAGAAACAGAAGTCTTGATCCAACTTTTCCTCAAATAACTGAAGTGTTCTTTTAAGCAGTTAATTTGAAATAGTCTGAGCTCAAGTGTAACAAACGTGATGCTCTTGAATGTTTTAGAATTGCTCTGGACAGCTCCTGAGTTACTGAGGGACCCGGACATGCGCAGAAAAGGCACGTTCAAAGGGGACATTTACAGCTTTGCAATCATCCTACAAGAAGTGGTTGTTCGGGGTCCACCCTACTGCATGTCAGAATTCTCTGCTGAAGGTAGGCAATGATTTCAGTACATTCTTAAGGCTTTACACAGAGCACTCACAAAAGGTCTGGCCAAGCCCCTTGGGTAAAATGTTTGTCTGGGAATAATATCTCAAACTTATGACCTTTCTCAGTGACAGAAGGCTGTTTTCAACAAAATATCCATATTAAACATAAAATTAGTAGTTCTGATCTCAGCTGCAGTACATGAGTCATCATTGCTATCAATGGGGTTGGTGCTCTGGGTACCCCCAAGATGCTTCAGAGCTGGCTGGCAGTCAGGCCACTGCAGCACCTCCAGATCCCTGTCAAAACTTCGACTTTTCTTCCTGGTGTGGAGTGAAATCTGTTGGCAGAATTTCCCATACCTTGGAAACTCCCTTGCTTTCCACTCATTGTCCCTTTTTTGTATAACATGGGGGTTGAGGTTTTTGAGCTGAACCCCTCCCTAACATCCTATTTTGTCCATCTGCTCATCTATTTTTCCTTAATTACTTCACCATTGAAAGAAGTTCTCTCTCTTCAGCTGAGATCAAAGTGATCTCATCATGACCCTGGTGACATATTGAAAGTGACTTGTATCAAAATAACTCTTTGGGAACTGCTTGTAGTGCAATTCTTGTTATTTCAAACTGTGTTGTGCACGCACAGGAGGAGCAAACACACTGCAGTCAGGGTCAGGTCACAAGCACTTGAACAGGGAGGGAGTGAAAACAATCCAAAAATTAACTGATTTCAGTGAAAGACCATTCTCAACACGTTTTAAGCTGCACAGTCACCGAGTGGGGTATAACTGCTCAGCATCTGCCAGTTCAGTGCCTGGAAAAATGGGGTCCTACCCTTGCTGTGCCCCAAGCTGCTGCAACAATACAATGGCAATGATGATTACGATGTAACCTGCCCTGTAATTCAGCTCTGGACCATTGATGTAGACTATGATGTAATTAGCAGGTGTCCCCCCATCTACTTCCCCCCGGGGGAACCTCCAGCAAATGTTGAACATAGTGCACCCCAGTTTCCTGACCTGAAAAAATGATGACTACTCATTGCTTCCTAATCCTCAGGGAGCTTGTAATCCTGGTGTGAACTTTAAAACCACCTGGGGAAGGCACTTCCCCTTGGCTGCCCCTGGAAATATTTGGGCCAGGTGCTTTGTTTAGTTCATTTGGTGGAGTTTGATGGGATGGGCCAAAGAGCTTTAAATTGTCAACACTGAAAAGCTTTGGGTATTCGCAGTAACAGCTGTGGAAATGCAAGGTTCCTGCCAGAGGGAGGGTGGTTTTCACTCCAGATGACTCCCCCTGTGCTACTGACTCTGATGAAACCTTCACTTTGGGGTTTTTTTTAAGGAGGAAGATACAATTCTACCTTACAAAAAACACCCACATTTTCTCCAGGATATTCTTACTAAGAAATATATATAAATTGAGGCTGGGTTTGGATTCTGATATCCATCTGTGTTTCAGCTGTCAATGAAATCTGCAGCTCTGCTCCTTCGCTGTAGGGCTGTTTTATCTAAAAACTGCAGGTTCACGGGCTGACTTCTCAGAGTCCAAAAGCCCACGTTCAGTTCCTTATTAGTCTTATTTCACCTCTGGGTAGGGAGACACTTGCCAGATGTTTTTCTGAACCCAAGCTCTCCCCCTTAAACTACTTTCCACTGTCTCCATTCCCATCAGTCTCCTATGTACGGGTTTCCAGTTAATAGTGGAGCATCAGAGGCTGGTATCTTTCCTGTCTGGGCTTGGCCATAGCCAGCTGCTCCCTTAGAGGATCACAGATCCCAGTGGAGAGAGTCAGAGGTAATTGTATCAAATACAAACCTGCAGGCTTACACATCCATCTGTCACACAACCTGCCCCCATTCGGACACTTTATTGCTCATAACCTGATTTTCCAGGGACAAGAAGGAAAATTAATCTTTTCTATTTAAATCCTCCAAGAGGCTCCTAACAGAGGAAAGCAGAAGTGCCCATATTTATTTGGCACAGCCTTTGGGTAGCGAGGAATAACAGTGATGGCTGAAGAATTGAGCAAGGGACAGGTGAAAAGGTCCGTGTCCTTAGACTCCACCAAGACCCTCCATCTCACAGTGTGCTTCCCATTCTTCTCTTTGTCACAGAAATTATAAAGAAAGTGAAGAAGCCCCCTCCCCTGTGCCGCCCAAGCATAGCCCCTGAGTTGGCCCCCCTGGAGTGCATCCAGGTGATGAAGCAATGCTGGGGTGAAGCCCCCGAACGACGTCCAACCTTTGAGGAGGTATTTCATAAGGTCAGTGAATAAAGCAGCAGGTGCAGTCATTCCTTTTTACTTGGCAGGAAAGTGTGGGCTTTTTCTTTAAGTGAGACCTTAAATTATGATGGAAGAATTCCCAGAGCTCTAGTCATGCCTTTGCTATTGGCTTATTTTATGGTTCTTGTTGTCTGGCTTACACCTTATCCTGAACTCCGGCTACCATGGCACCACCATGTGAGGTGTGAAGCAGAGTGGACATGGGCTTGGTGCCTTCACATTTGCAATTTATCCACATGGATGGGCTCATGGAAAGTAGAGATCTCTAAATTACAATGGCACCTTCAGATTAACATGTTGTTCGATCTTCTAAAATATTTAAAAGGTTATTAATTTAAAAGGAAAATTCACCAAAGGTTGTTAAACACAAAGATACAACATTTGACATTGGTATAGGAGGTCTTTCATCGGCAAATTGGTGGAGGTTGGGGGCATATCTCAGGTTAATATGACCGAACCTGAGCCCTGTTTGAACAGCTCTCCCAGACATCTGGTACTGGCGGGTCTGGTGCTGGCAAAATAAACCCCTTGTCTTATCCACCAGTACTGTTCCTATGTTCTTATAGGTCAAACTAGATAAACCAGTATCCGTAATTTTCAGTTTTCGGTTCTATGAAACTGGAGAAATTTACTCGTGTGACTCCATTGTTGAGTCTAAGGCAACATCTGAAGGAACAGATTATCCAAATGGTCCAGAGGCTCAGCTTCAGGTAAAGAGGAGAGAGCACAACTTAATGAAGAGTTGGGGTTGGGCACGGCTGAACACATAACTGCCAGTGTGCAAAGTTAGATTTAAGACCAGTAAGACATAAGCAGGTTTTAAGTGTTGCTAATGCCCTGAAACTTGCACCTCTGAATACAAAGGGTTGCAAGTTACCCTAAAGGTAACATAGGATACATGAGGATTCAGATTTGAGGCATGGTAGGACTCCATAACAGCTCACATACATGCTGCCGACTCATGGAAGGTTGTGTTTCACTTAACCCTCACTGAAAGTTCATAGAGGAGCAACATGCTCCTGAGTAGCTTCTATAGTTAGTGATGCAAATTCACCCTCTAGTTTGCCTTTATTGTTGATATCTTGCCACTGACAAAGCCAGTCTTTAGCACTGTGCCTTTAAAAACAAGTATTTGCTTTTCGTACCTTTCCAACCTTAGAGTGCTACAGTGGTGTCATGAGATGGAGAAATAACTCTCTAGTTTGATTTTCCAGTTCAAAACCATCAACAAAGGGAAAAAGACCAATATCATTGACTCAATGCTGAGGATGCTTGAGCAGTATTCGAGCAACCTGGAAGATTTAATCAGAGAGCGAACCGAAGAGCTGGAGATTGAAAAACAGAAGACAGAAAAACTACTGTCGCAAATGCTGCCCCCGTAAGTACTAGTACTTTAGATAGTAAAAAAGCCCCTTGGCAATATATAGCTAGATGGGACAAAAGAGTTTCACAGAAGTCAGTGAGTCTGCAGAGCTAACTTAAAATTTTGGCAAGCGCCATCCAATCAAAGTCATAAACTTTCATCAGTGTTTGTTACAGACATGGAGAACCTTCTATTTAGAATCATAGAATCACAGGATGGTTTGACTTGGAAGGGACCTTAAAGTCCACTCAGTTCCCACCCTGCTGCCATGGGCAGGGACACCTTCCACTAGACCAGGTTGCTCCAAGCCTCATCCAGCCTGGCCTTGAACACTTCCAGGGATGAGGCATCCACAGCTTCTCCGGGCAACCTGTTCCAGTGGAAGATCTTTTGAGCGCAGTAGGACAGGAGTGCCTGAGGTCTTGGGCATGCCCTCAACAAAGGGTTGTGCCCTGTCATCTTTGCTTCTGTTCTTATTTTAGATCAGTAGCAGAAGCCCTCAAGACTGGTGGCACTGTGGAGCCAGAGTATTTTGACCAAGTGACCATCTACTTCAGTGACATTGTGGGCTTCACCACCATATCAGCGCTCAGTGAACCCATTGAAGTAGTTGACCTTCTGAATGACCTTTACACACTGTTTGATGCTGTTCTTGGAAACCACGATGTTTACAAGGTGAGGAGTACCTGGGCATGAGGATTAAACTGCCTGTGAGTCAAACATTCTCAGTTTTATTCTACGTCTCTTTTCCATATTTTTCAATCTATTTATATATTTGTTACTATCCTGGTATTTGCCAGGTGGAGACAATTGGCGATGCCTACATGGTTGCCTCAGGGCTTCCCAAACGGAATGGAAACAAGCACGCAGCTGAGATAGCCAACATGTCCCTGGACATCCTCAGCTCAGTGGGAACATTCAAGATGAGACACATGCCAGACATCCCCCTCAGGATACGAATCGGGCTGCACACAGGTAGGCAGCGGCACTTGCCTGTGCCTGAACATCAAACAACTCCTTTGAAATTGTATTTCCAGATTTCAATGCTTTCTCCCTGCCTGCCCCAAAACAAGCACCCTTAGAAGATGGTTTAAAATCTTCCATAGAAACAAGGGCATTAAAATGGAAACACAAACCCCGAGCAGGAAAATGGCTTAGTACCATCAGAGGGAGAAATTGTGTGTTCTGTCAGTCAGGAACTACATCGGAAACATTAGTCACAGGGGTTTGGTTGTAAGGGTGGCTCTTTGATGTGCCATAGGACAACACTGGTGTGATGGAAACATGCAGTGATGTCACTGTAACTCTGTTCTGAAATTAAAAAGCACAGAAACCCAGGCATATCTACTGAAAGAATGAAAAGTTTGGGGAGATTTTTTACAGGTATAACTGAAAGAATACATGATACAGCTGTTAAGAAGATGGTATGTTATAAAGAAAGTGAATTATCTCTAATGTAGAAGTCCTAATCTATTCAATTAACAGAGAAGTGGCTTGTGTAAAAAGAAAAGAGGAAGTTCTGGTTTTTGTCTGCAAAGTGTAATTAAACTCCAAACCAAAATAAAACCCCCAGTACAACTGCAGTCATCATAAGCAAAAATATTACTGGGAATTTAAGTGGAGGAAAAGACATCTGCTGTTATCATAGAATCAATATTTTTAGAAGAGATATGAACCTTCATAATTTTATACAGCAGTCATCCATTAATTAATTCTTCCCAGCTGTTTATGTCTTGTATCTTCCTGTAAAGTACCAGGTACCGCCCACTGGGAGAAACCAAATAATGAATCAGATTGTCCAGGGGTCTGACCCAGTATCACAGGGGTTTTTATCCTTCTGGCTATCTGATAATGCTCACATTTTTACACCTTTGGCATGCAAGTGTTTTGCAGAATTCAACATCCTGGTCCCTATTGTGTACATTGGGAAAAAAAAGCAGAGAAAAGGAAATATCTCACCCAGAATATGCCAAGAACAAAGCTGTGACCTGAGCAGAGCTAGAATCAATATTTCATACCTCCTAGACCATATATGTTCTTTTGGGGTTATCTCTGAAAACCCATCTCCCAACTGTTTGCTTTGAGGTTGTGGGGTCTTATCTTCACAGAAGTTTAAAGCGTTAAGGAATGATTTTAGGAGCACTGTGTATTTCATATCTCCTAGACCATATATGTTCTTCTTTTGGGGTTATCTCTGAAAACCCATCTCCCAACTGTTTGCTTTGCGGTTGTGGGGTCTTATCTTCACAGAAGTTTAAAGCGTTAAGGAATGATTTTAGGAGCACTGTGGGTTTTATATTGTGGTAGAAATGAGACTGTGGCCTCAGCTTGTCTTGCCCACAGCAGGAGTCTCTAGAGTACCAGCAGCACATTCTCAACATGGAAAGAGAAGAATTTGGTGTGCAACCTCCGCTGCTGCCTAATGACATGCACCCAGCCAAAACTCTATCTCTAGGTGATGTGTATGGGGGTGTAGTTACATTTTTTCTTGTTTTTATGAACTCTGGGTATCTGGAAAGCAGTGTTGATATGAGCTGTTGTGTAGGGTGTGAGAGGAAGAGGGGGAGGAATTGATGTTTTCTTTCTAAAAAAGCAGAAGCCAGACTTGTTTTGCACAGGTCTGGCAACGTCATACTGTCATGGGAGTAGCCAGAAATGCATGCTCCAAAGCAAACCAGCCCTCCGAGCCACTGTGCTGACAGCAGAGTTTGATTAACCCTAGACCTTGTCTCTCATGAGGCAAGAAGCATGAAGTGGGAATCACCAGCATCATGAAAGCATTGAGGAAGCACTTGGGGGACAGGAGGGCTTGGCTAACACTTTCACTGTCCTGGAAAGGACGGACAATGGGTGTGAGCACCACATTTGTGGGCCAAATGCTTTCTGGAAACTGGTGCCAAGAATAGCTCGTGATTCCCTCTGTGAAAAAGCAGGAAATGCCATTTGGGCAGGGGCTGACCATGTCCCTTGAACCTCAGTGGAGACCTGCAGCTCTGGGAACTTCTGCTAGTCCATGCCCATGGTCCACTTGTGTCAATGCATAGGTGAGGTGAGGAGGACAAGATGACCAGTGCTTGGTCTTCAGTTTCTCCTCTGCTTTAATGAATCCCAGAGTCTTGGCTCTCCTCTCTCAACTTGTCTGCCTGTCCAGAAAAACTCGGCTGACTCAGCTGTTTCCATCTGGACTGCCTGTGTCTGGTCTGGGGCTGGATGGCAGGGAGAGGGGTGGTGAGAAGACTAGCTTTTCCATGGAGGGTGAAGATGATCTGTTTATCAGTCAGGCTCTATGGCAGGCAGCCCCACACTTCGACTGAGCTTATTAACTTCTGTGGCACCACTGATGGGTGTTGCAGAGTTGTAGCCAGCACAGCTCATTAACTGACCCTGCAAGCCCTGGCAAAGCGCCGTTTCAAAACAAACCAGCAAACTTGTATAATTAAACAACTCAGCCATAACATTCTCATCACAAGGTCTCGGTTTTCCTCTGAAACTTGTTACTGTGGGAGATTTATTGCTGGAAGTTTTTGTTAGCCCTTTGCTGAGGCTGTCTAGACAAGGGGGAACACACACAGGCAGCGAATTAACTCTTGGATTCTTTCAACATGGAAAAGTCCTTTGGCCATGCTTACACTGTAGGGTTGTTTTTGAACTAATTTTTTTTTTTAAACTGTTTTTGTTTGTTTGTTTGTTTGTTTTGGGGTTTTTTTAACTGTTTTTGCGACAGGAGGACAGGCTTAAAAGAAGTGTTCTGGAAAGACAGTGCTTCACCCTAAAAATCTTGTCTGTCTTAGGCTTTGAGCTTTGCAGAAATGATTGGATGATTGCACTGACCGAGTAGGAAACTTAAATTTAGGCACCAACATGGAGATGTTTCCAGGAGTGTTAGGGAGCCTGGACTCATTTTCAGTTGGTGGAGATCTGGTGGACACGTAAGTGGACCCTGGAGAGCTGTTTGGGTGCAGGTGTGGAAAGGCTCTCACGGTTCTGTTGACTGCGTTGGCTTGGCCTCCGCTGACTACAGCAGGAGCTCAGCTGCCTATATTTGTGCTTCTTAAAATGAAATCAAATCCTCCTCAGTGAGGGCTGTTTTTTGACAAGAACCATTTTTTCATGTCTTTGCAACACGTATTACAGAAGGAGCTTTGACCCTTTCTGAGTACCGCTGTCATGTCATCACCACAAGATGAAGAGAGGTGATGCTATGTGGGTCAGTGTTTTCTCAGGGAAAGCTGTTACTGAAGCATGAATTAAAATGTCTCCAATGAGACCTTTTTTGTGCATATGCCACATTAGTGTGCAGTAGGACAGGTCAGGTGAGTGTTAGGACCTTGACCCTCTAGTATCAACAGTGTCTTTCCATTGGTGCTACAGAAGTTCCTATAGATTAGACTCTGAGAAAACTTCCTCTAGTGGATATAGCTCCCCTCCTGAAGAGATTGAACCAAATACGTGAGTACTGATAAGGATGCAAATTAAAGTAGAAGAGATACTTAGGGACAGTGTCTTATCCAAGGTTGCATGGCACATTGGGAGTAAAAAACCCAACCATTAAATCAGCTTTTCCAGATCTCCAGCAGTCTCTGCATGCTGTGTTTGATCCAGACACGCTGTTTAAGTCCTTGTAACGTTTTTAATAAGAACCATTTTTCCTCTCTCTATTTTTTTAATCTTTGAGCAAGTGATGCCTCATTAAGCAGGAGTTAAAATCTCTTCCCTTTCTCTTTGCATCCTCCATAGACTACAGTAAAATCCTGTTGCTTTGTCAAAGGTCACAGCACGAGAGGTTGTTGGAAAGTTCCCCACAGCTTTCAGCTATGGAGTTTCATTGCCCTTAGGATGTATCTGAAAACTATATGAAGAATCAGTTTTTGTAACTAAGAAGACTAAAATCACAGTAAAATTATATTGTCATAAAACAAGTAATTGATCACTTCTAAATTAGGTGATAATTATATTTATTATTCTATTATTATTATTATTAAAAATAACATTTTAACCTACAACTTTTTACATTCTGCATCATTTCAGATACTGTTAATGGTGTTCTACGATGTGAACGTACCATTTTTGTAACATTTCATGGGAAAAGATTTCCTTGTTGTCAGTATTGCTTAATCTTAACCAGAAGGATCACAAAATTGAGAAGTCAGACACAGCCTGGAAAGACATAAGACATAAATACATCCAGTGGAAAATACAGGGCTTGTCTTTTCTCTGCAGGAAGCCCCACACCTCCTTACATAGCTGAGAGCATTCTCCTTTTTTTCCCTTTTTCTTTTTTGCTTTTTTGCATGTATTTTGTAAGCCTGATGTTTGAAATTGTGGGTGATGATATTTAGCATTTCATCCTTCAGAGCACAGTTCAAACATTAGCTAACCCAAGTGCCCCAGATGACAGTTGTCTGGGCTGTTTGGCTGTCACATGTTTTATCCTCTGTGTGTGCATGTTTGTGTGAATCCTGCACACATACCTCGCCCTGAGAACTTGGCACCGTCTCTTCGGGAGTTACTTTGGAAGGGAGTGGATCTCATCCAAAGAATGAGAGAGAGGGAAAATAAACAATTTTTGGCTAGACAGGCCAACTAATGATGTCTTCCTTTCCAAGGAGGGGACACAGGGTGGTCCAGCATGCTGCCAGCATCTCTTGATTTCCAAGGCTGATTTTCAGTCCTATTTCACTGGGACACAGAGCATGTCACAGGATCTGAACTTTTCACAGACGGAAAAGGAGGTCAGAGCTGACTTTTTAAAAATGAGATTTCAATAGTCCTTGAGCTCCTGTGAACCCTGAACAAATTTATCCCAGATGATGTTGAACTGAAGTCCTACCATACAAAGCCTTTCTCAGGCACAATATGCCATTGTGCAATCCAGAGCAATGCTTAATTTTTGATCACTTGTAGCAAGCACCAAGGCCAATGAGATCTTTAAAAAACCATCTCCTGTATTCCCAAGTGGTTTTTGAATATCAGAGGGTTATACAGATGACATGTCTTTCAGGCCCCTGCGTGGCAGGCGTGGTGGGGCTTACCATGCCACGGTACTGCCTCTTTGGAGACACAGTGAACACGGCGTCACGAATGGAGTCCACGGGCCTGCGTGAGTATCTGAGACAGTCCCTGGGGTGGGAGGTTGACAAACTTCTCAAGAGAAGAAATGCATGTCTTTAGTTATAGGCATTGCAAGTGAATCAGCTCTGAAGAAAGGGGCAAGTCAAAAGACAAAATTCAAAGCTGCCTGGAGGGGTGGGCATCAGGTTTGCCATTGTAGGTCAGCCTTTAAGACACTGCCTTCCAGCTACAGTCCTCTGATTTGATCCCATCAAGCAAAATAAACATGAATCTTACCCTAGATTTCTCTTACATGGGTTGAGTCATTCTTTCAGTCAGTCCTGAGGACCCTTAATTCAGAGCTGTTCTTGCACAGTAAAATAACGTGCTTGTCTGTCGTGGCCAGTACAAGGTGACGGTTGAATCACAGAATCACAGAATGGTTTGGGTTGGAAGGGACCTTAAAGATCATCTAGTTCCAACCCCCCTGCCATGGACAGGGACACCTTGCACTAGACCAGGTTGCTCCAAGCCTCATCCAGCCTGGCCTTGAAGACATCCAGGGATGAGGCATCCACAACAAGTGGGTTCTGTTTCCATCATGCTGGAGAAAGAGAAAAGCAGACCACAGGCAACAATGTCCTGCAACATGAAGGGCATCTTTTGTAATGGCTTCATTTATCAGCCATAACAAGTCCACGATGGAGTGTTGTCACAACATAACAAAATCCTTAAACTTCCCTTCCTTGATGGGTTTTCCTGATATCTTTCCCCTCAAGATTTTGTCCCTTATTTTTCTGAGGCTTCCAGTTATAAAAGCACAGTCTACACGCACAGAGCCAACAGCTGCAGCAGATATGACAGGGCCACCTCTCAGCTCATTCTTACTGTCCCATGGCTGGAAGCTTCTAGACCTGTAAAAAGAGGTGGTGGGGAAGGAACCTTTGCATTTCAGTCACACGTGTACACAGGACGGCTGTCTGTTGCTGTCCTTGGCTAAGATGTGGATATGTAAACCATAGTGGATGAACTGTGGATGACATAGTGGACAGCCAGGGACAGCAGTATCAGAGCCCTGGATGAATCTGGGATTTGCTTTTGATGTTCAGGTTGTCAGTACAATTTATTTTTTTTTAAAAGGCAGTATCTCATACATTTTAATCCTTGATCTCTGCTCCCTCTGCTATCCTATTGATATTTTCAATAGCTATAAGAAATTACCCATTATGGCTTGTTTACAAGCTACACAAAGTCTGTGATATTTAATGTTAAAATCTTGAGGTCTTGCCAGTCTTGAAATATGTTGCAGTGTATGTGTCACATTGGAACTTTTTCACTCTTTCATACAATTCTCGAGTGATTTTGATTAGACTAATGGAGACTAACAATTAGGCTAATCATTAATTAAGGAAAATTGCCTTTCTTGTGATTATGGCTGACTTATTTGAAGCAGCATGCACTGCATTTGGAAACTAGTGGAAAGGAGAAAATATTTTTGGCAACAGATTTCTAATGGCAAGACAGATATTTGAAGATTCTCAAGGTTTAGACCCTTGGAAATGCAAAGTCTTACTGAGACTGGGAGTACTGCAGATACAAGAGCATCATTATACCTTAATAGAAACATATAAAGATACATGGTAATAGTAATACTGTAGGTTAGTGTCTCAGACAATGTAGCTCAAAGCTGTATGGTCTTCCTCTGCATATTTGAACTGATTTTCTTCTTTCTGATTATTCTGCAAAAAAAATTTTAATTGGTTCATCCCCCATCCTTCAAGGGGGAAGAGAATATGATTGACAGATTTGAAGCAACAGCTCAACAAAAACAACAACAAAGAAAACTACTTTAGCGTAAATATTATACAAATATTCCCTGGCTTGTTCACACCAACAGAACAACAAGTTTCAGTGAGTTCCAGTGATGGCTGCAAAACGAACTGGGAGAAATCTGATAAAGATCTCTATTTTTGCCCTTTTTGTTCATAAAATGTTAATGGCAGCTCTGGATGGAATCGGTTATTGAAAAACCCAGATGGATCTCGATGCGTAGCCACTTATTTGTTATATCCCCTTGCAAACTCCATCTCTCTGCTCTTCATCTCAACTTCCATGTGACATTGGGCCTCTGGAGCAGGACTGCTGGTTATTTTTCATCTCTTTCTTGCAGCCTACTTATGCTGTGGCAATAGATAAAAATGGCATTCTTGGCTCCAGCCGGTAATGTTGCTGAAAAACCACTTACCATCTTTATTAAGAGCTGGACTTTCACATTTAGCATTTGGCATCCTTCTCCAGGAAGTCCCCAGCATAGATCTTTCACCCTGTGCTTGTTACAGCCATACCTGGAATGATCCAGCCATCATCATCAAACTCTGTGTAGAGGAGCACCACACAGCTACACCAGCTACACGCCTGCATGCCTTGGAGCGTTTTTCCTTGCCAGGAATGGGGTAGAAATGGGGAATTTGCAGTGTGTACACAGTATCGTGATCCAGTTCTTTTGCCTTCCATTCTCAGCTTACAGAATTCATGTCAGCCAAAGTACAGTGGATACACTTCGGAGTCTAAATGAAGGCTATGAAATTGTACCCAGGGGAAAAACAGAACTGAAGGTAAGAAGGCCAGGGTTGTGTGAAATGCATCACAGGGGAATCTTTCTACTTAAGAAATTTTCATACTAAGCTCTTGTTTGGCCTTAATCCACCACTATTCTGCTGGATCCTTCCCAAATTGTCCCCATCAGTTGTTTCAGTACATGAAGTAATTCTTGAAGTACTATGGGATTGAGCAATCAGCTATATGTGCTGGATCTAACTATTTATTTAGGAGTTTATTTTGTCCACCCTTGACAGAAGCTGCTACTTTTCACAGTGTCCAAACCAGACAATACTAAATAATTCAAAATCTCACTTCTCCCCTTACATGCTCAATGTAGGAGCTTTGTTTGCCTTAGGCACCTACAGTAAGAGGTCTGAATACAGCCCTCCACAATCTTTCGTGAAAAGTGGAATCATGTCACTTAAGTTCATATGTCTGCAAATGGACATCTGAGGTAAACATTCCAGGTTTAGTCAATGGAAGTAAACATTCACATAGTTAGTAAAGATAAATTGGCACTTTAGGAAATTACTAACTTTACTTTCAGTGTCCAGTTTACGTGAAGATGAATGTTGCCCTAGAAGTGTCTGTTTTCCTCCACAGGATGACTGACACTGAAAAAGATGCTTATATTTCATCAGGGGCAACACACCTCAAGCTTAATCACCAGTGGTGGGAGAGGAAGTTATTATTGTGATACTCAGCCCAACAACATTTGTAAAAATCTCTAAACTAATATTATTAGTGCTGCCATATAAGATGATTAAAGATCATGCAGTTTCTCATTTCTGTTAAGCTGTGTAATTTCAATGACCCAGATCAATGAGGGTCATTTTTAGATGGCAGTTTGAACAAGGTCTCTTCTTTTAGGATAGTGAAATTCAAATCATCCCTGAAACATTGTGTTGGAAAGCCCAAGATTTCCAGCCATGCTCTGCCTCTGGATATATATAAAACCCTCAGAAACCCAGTGACAAATTTATTTGTTGAGCAGAGGGTGGTCCAAAAGCTGTTCTTTATCTGGATTTTTGTTTTTATTTTAGGGTAAAGGAGTAGAAGACACGTATTGGCTAGTTGGGAAAAAAGGCTTTATGAAGCCCTTACCTAAGCCTCCCGAAATAAAGGCAGGGTAAGTGCGACTTCATCACCATTCAATATATTAATTATAAGGTCCTTGTTAGAGTTCACAGGCTGAATAGCTGTCTTTCCTTGGTATCTGTTTGCAAAGTCTACATCACTTTCCTTAGGTGACATACATTTTCAGGTATAGTACTGAGACTCGGAAGTGACACAGTTTCTTCAAATCCTCTCTTTGATCACCACTCCCAATAAGTGGCATGGAAACTTGCTGCTTCCACCCCCCATAATACATTGGAGATGGAGCACCATGGAGTTCCTTCCTGAGTCTCCTTCCTACTCTGTGTGCGTATGGGAGACCCACAGGTAGGGACACATTCATACCTCTGGTGTCGTTATTGTGTGGGTGACAGACTTTTCTCTCCTTCCATCCAGCTCCTGCAGAAAATGCCAGCCTCATTTACCATAGAAACATGGTTTTTTTCCTGTAGCACTGTTCATTCGAACAGAACAATAAGGAGAGACTGTGCTGTAAAATTATGGCACCATTATATAATTAAAGACATAATGATGTTGCCTCAATACAAGCAAAGATTGAGCACTTGAAAGTCATTAAGCCATTTTGTAGCTTTGCAATGCCTGACTTTGCAAATGGATTGTTCCCTGTTCAGCTGTCACATGCTGTATGCCTGGAAAGGATGTGGTGGTCAGGACATAAAATCCAGGAGTGGGATTTTTTTTTTACACAAACAGTGTCCCACATTAAGACTAGTCAATCTTGACTCCCTTTATAGTCAACAAATGATCAGGGGTCTGCTTTGACTGGCCTGCTTGTACATCTGTACTAGGAGATGAATGGACCCTGCAAGACGCCTGTTTTGTTGACTGTAAAGAGACCCTACAGTGAGAAGCTCAGAGACAGGTATCTGGCAGAAAACGGGGTCTGTTTTTACTTTGACTCTGATTTTCCCTGCAACCTAGGAAGCACCAAGACTTCCACCTTGAGAGTAGGTTCTTCTCATCCTGGTTTTACCATGTAGAAGTCATGTGTTAGGCCTCTATTGACTGTTGCAGTTCTTTCTACAATCCCCAAAGAGCCTGTCCTCTGGTCATGTGTGTGAAAGTCAGACTTACGCAAGCCTGAGATGTTTCTAAATATGGATTGCAAATGACAGAAAATAAATCAGGTGTAGGAGTACAGTAAGAGAAGGCAAAAAATGTGCCCTATTACCCATCTTGATCATTCTTGTGTAACCTTAGAAGAATCCACCAGTAACATTGCAGAGAGTAGATTTTTTGCTCTTGTCCCAAGGTCCTGATTTTCACTGTTATTTTATAGCACAGACTATTGTTATTGTTATATTGTTATATAGGCTGTGCTATTACCAGATAGGTATAAGATATTATGTCCTGGTTTTTCAAGCCTTGGATG
Source organism: Eurypyga helias (assembly GCF_000690775.1). Lineage (NCBI taxonomy): Eukaryota > Metazoa > Chordata > Aves > Eurypygiformes > Eurypygidae > Eurypyga > Eurypyga helias. The sequence goes on from NW_010267432.1 coordinate 58,475, forward strand.
GCTTGATAGTTCAGTTTTGTGCCAGTTTATGGGAGGTTATTTCTCTCTTATTGGTCAATATGGTGCTTTCAAATCACTGCCTTGCATACTTCCACGGGAATTTCCTTATCTGTAGGCCTTTGAGCTGAAGAAGGATGTACTGAATAAATTCCTCTTCTACTCATCTTTTCACCTCGTCCTGAAGCAGCTCATTTTCTATTTAGGGCTTTCCTTTCCACGAGCGCCACAAGCATTTGCTTTCACCTCATGCTTTATTTCGTGACTTGGGTGGTGTAAATAACTACAAATGGGCAGTTGTGGTGGTCTTGCTGAGAAGTGGTACTTATTGAGAGAAGGTTAATAAACTGTGCTTTGTCTCATGTCCATAATATTGAAATGCAAACCTGTGGAACATGAATTTAAGGGTCAGATCCTAGGGGTGGAATTTCAGTGTGAAGAAAGGGCTCCAAGTAATCCTAAGAAAAATTATTTTATCTTCATAAAAATCTCTGGATCTGTGTCTGACTCCATGAGTTTTCTCCTGGAATTCATATAGACCTGGACAACTAGATGAGCTTAGTTTCACTCATGGTCTGTTAATGTTTATTCCTGCCATGACAAGTCATAACCCGTGAGATATGGATTATTTCAGGCCTTCATTGCAGTGGTTTGTGGAAAAGACAGTAGGTAACATCAAAAAAGAGCGCTAACTTCCTATTATTTCCAATAACATAAAACCCATTGGCCAATCAAAGGTGTAAGCACAGTCCTTGGTAGGAGGATTTCTTGATATCTGGAGGCAATTTTCCAGCTCTAGTAGGCAGTCAGGAACAGTTTTATGATCAAGGAGCTCATAGAGCTGTTCCTAGGTGTCTGGGGGCAAATCATGCTTCATTACCCTAGTGTGCTTGCAGTAGTCTTGGCACCCTAGACCTGGAGAATGGTCTTTGACCTTACAAATGTGAGTTTATGTACTAGTTAGGAGCCAAACTTCAGCAAACTTAAAAATACGGGAAAATATTGAATTATGTGATGGGGTTAATACTAATGGTCCTATAAAATACTGTGATAACCCCTTCTGGTATTGCTGAAATTGCTGACAGAATACATCTGATTGTCTAGTAATAAACATCAAGTCACCATGAAATAACTAACAAAGGAACAATTACTGCACCTACATAATTTGAATTTAATTTATATTCATCAATTCCTCTGTTTAATCTCAATTACAGATTTATTAGAAGCATTAGTTGGATCATTCTCATTGATTTCCACTGCCTGCACCAGGTTTTCGTACCTTTGCAGTTGTGTAAGGACATTCAGATAAATGCACTTTACTCTTAAAACCTAAAAGTGCTGTGGGTGACATGGCTCACACATTATACAAATCATTTTAATTAGAAGAAAGGTAGTTCAATTAAAAGGCCTAATATGCTTCTTATCACCCCTACTTTCTTCCAACCACACATAAAATCAAATTAACTTAAAAGCTATTCTTAAAATTAACCTTATGTGAAGCTGCTCAGTGTCTGTATATCTGTTTTCAGAAGCAAAATCTTACTGAAAATCAAGTAAGAAACCCCTTCACATGCTCTTTTTATGGGATAGGGTGGAGGGTCAGCAGCAGTACCAGGACACAGGGACAGTGCAGGTTTAATGTGAAGATCACAGTGCCAGATCCTGCCCCAGAGAATTTTCCTTTTTGAAGGATAACCTCCTTATTTCTAGGTGTGGCTTACATGGGATCTTTAGGCTGACTTTGTTATCACACAGAGCAGGGCGGGCAGTTCAATAGTCTCCTTAATCCTTTCCTTGCTCCTGGGCAATTTTCTACACCTTCCCTGGCAGATGTCTGCCTTGTAATGAATATTATTTCTTCTTCTTCTATGCAGCTTTTTAGGATTTGTATTGCTGTATCTCAGGATCTTGTGGGTTGGAGCTCCACTATGCAATAGCCATAGAAGACAAAAAAAAAAACTTTCCACGAAAGCCTGATACAGCCACAGAAAATAATACCAGATTGGGGTGGACAGAGAAAAGGTGTAAAAAAATTATGAGCCAGCAACACCAAGCATGCTGAGCAGTTTAAGCAGCAGCTTACCTGTAGGGTATTTTTTGGGAGGTTCACAGTCAGATAAGTTTAAAGGAAGGCTGTGAGGTTGCTTTGAAAGTATACAAGGAGACTAGTTTTGTGGCTGAAGAGGAGCCACACAAAAATCACAAAATTGCTAGTTTCTAAATGAGGGATACTGGAAGTGAGCATCCTGTCATGCTCTGGGACAGGCAGCACTTTGTCAGCACTGGTGGAGCACTCCTCTTGTCCAAAAGAGCAGAAAAGAGATGAGGTTACACAAATCTAGCAGATAGAAGCCTGACCTGCACTAAATCACAGATGCGTTTGGCAAAGCATTGAAAAAAACCCATCTAGCACTAGGAAAAACTCAAAAATTCAAAATTCATGAAATTCAAGAAAAAACCTCCAAGAGCCAGGATCATGTTCATTTGCAGTTCCAGGGAGATGAGTGGCAGAGTCTTCTGACTTTCCAACTTTACCACCTTGTTTCGGAAATTCTTTGCTCTGGTACTGAATACATTGCTTTCAAGCAGTAGGAGCCCACTATCCCAGGAGGTACTTTTATCTAGAAGCTTTCCCTTTATAGCACTATTCTAAATTAGCTATGGAAAGTTAACTGGAAAAAAAAAACAAACCTACAATTCAGCAAAGATACAGATCATGAGTCCTCTCAAGGGTTTTCAAGCATGAACCCAGTGTCCAGGGAACCATACAGGAATTTTGGATTTCTATCATCGAACCCACATCCATTCTCTTGTATGAAATCATTTAGGGGGTCTTAAGCCCAGAGGTTCCAGTAGAGCATCAAGTCCACCACCATCCACAATGATAAGAACAACCTAACATGAGAAGTCACTAAAAACTGAAGATGCAGCCAGGGATAGGACGAAGTTTTGAGGATCTACTGTCCTCACGTAGGTGAGGATCAACCCTAAAGAAAGCACCAAGATCCTTGAAGATGAAATGGGTGGGAAGCAGTGAAGCATACTCAAAGAATCCATCTTCCAAGACCGGATGAGAAACATATTTTTATGAGCCACAAAAAAGACACCCATTAGCACAACTTGAAAGTTCTTATTGCTTTGTATATGTTGAGGCACCCTGGCAGGATGGGAGATGATCGGCAGAGAGTCTCTAGTGTTGCCATTGCTGCCGATGTGTCCCGAGGGTGGGGGTGGGGGGGATATTTCCAATCTTCTGTTTGAAGTTTTTCACCCAATGCACTTTTAAATCAGAAATTTAAAAAAAACTTGTAACAAGTAACAGTGAAAAACTTGTGTTGTCCTTACATAGGTGAAATTATACAACAGCATCACAACATTTCCTCAATAAACTTTATAGAAGATATAGCAAGAGTTACTTGGGGAAATCAAACGTCCTCTGGCTCATAGGCTTGATCACCCAGTATCAGGACAGATGCTTTTTGCTTCACATTCAATGCTTTCTTTACAAATTCTTTCTGAACCCCTAATACAACACAAAATGAAGAAAAATTAATATTCTGTTCATGACTATGACATAATGCAGGTGAGAAAGAAGAATTTTTCTCTGAAATCTGATTGAGGGGAGAATAGGGATGAAAGCTGGTGACTCATCTCCCTTTGAATAAGGCTCACTGACTTGGAATGTCATTGCTTCAGCTGATATATTTCAACAAGCTCTTTTTGAGCAAGCTGAGGTTTCTGGAAGAATTGGACAGGATATTAGATTAGAGAATTACTGCCGATATAAGAAACCCTAAATGCAGTGTTCAGAAGAGAAGCAAACAACTACATCTACCAGAAAGGAGGGTGCAGAGAGCTGGTGATCGGTCTCTTCTCCCAAGTGACAAGCAACGGGACAAGAGGAAACAGCCCCAAGTTGCATCAGGGGAGATTGAGACTGGATATTAGGGAAATCATCTTCCTGGAAAGGGCTGTCAGGGATAGGAATGGGCTGCCCAGGGAGGTGGTGGAGCCACCATCCCAGGAGGGGTTTAAGAGCCATGTGGATGAGGTGCTGAGGGACATGGGTTAGTGGTGGGATGAGCAGTGTGGGGTTAATGGTAGGACTCAATGATCCTAAAGGTCTTTTCCAATATAAATGATTTTAAGACTATATGATTCAAAGGCAGGTAGTGACAATGTTTGGCTGGAAGATGGGGTTCAGTGCATCACCCTTTCTTCCATGGATATGGCTATGGTTTTAGGGAAAGCTCGTTCTGAAATGCTCAGGACATGACTGATTTTGTGGAATGTGCTCTGGCTGGCAGCTACAACCTGAGACATTGCTGTGGTGTGCCCAGATGTGCCTGGATGTGCACAGTGTTATCCAGTCTCACGGAGACAGGCTTGGAGGAGAAGTGGGAGGTTAAGATCCCTTTGAAGGGTGTTTTTGCAGAGGGACAGAGAGCGAGCAGTAATCAGCATATCGACAGCAGGAGGGGCTGTCTGGGACAGGTCCTGGCTGCAGGAGTTCATAGAATCATAGAATCATAGAATGGTTAGGGTTGGAAGGGACCTTAAAGATCATCCAGTTCCAACCCCCTGCCATGGGCAGGGACACCTTCCACTAGACCAGGTTGCTCAAAGCCACATCCAGCCTGGCCTTGAAGACATCCAGGGATGGGGCATCCACAGCTTCTCTGGGCAACCTGTTCCAGTGCCTCACCACCCTCTCTGTGAAGAATTCATTTGAGGGTGTCTCTCCTTGGATCTGCCCACACTTCCCCTGAAAAGCAAATCAGAGGGAAGACCAGTGAGAAGTGACCTGAGATGTCTGAACAGGAGCCAGCTTGAGTCTAGGATTGTTTTTGCAGTGTTGCACCCACTGCATGGGCCAGGTGAGTTCTCTGTCCGATCAGGGTACGCTGCCCTCCCTTGTGCCATCTATACAGGCTTTTCATTAGGTAGCAGCCCAAAAGCTCTTTACTGAACAACAGTGCTGAGGGACAAGAAGGGAGAGTACCAAGGAGAAGACATCTCAGAGCCAGCTTCTGCTGCTTTTAATCACCTCCACTTCTCAACCAACCATTTCTACAAAGATACCAACCATCTAAAGTACGAAAAATTGGAGTATGATGAAACATGGGTTAAAATAAAACAAACCATCTCAGAAACAGGTAATGCCAGAGTCAATCCTGACTCATTTAAAGACAAAGGTGTGTGGGAAGCAGTCAGTCAAAGGGGTCCAGGGCTGGCTGGAGCAGGAGCGCAGAGCTGAGATGTTATGGGCTGCCCAGGATACCTGCACCTTTCAATAGGGCATGCGCTGTTGCAGCATACGGGTTTATCTGAAGTGGGGATGAGAGAGGAAAAGTAGGGCAGAGAAGACTATTTCTGGATCTGCGTGTCTCAGGTCTCAAGGTGATTTGAACAGCAGTTGTTCTCACCAAAGGATACAGAGCAGCCAAGTCATAAGGATGTTGTGCTTATGGGTATGAGATGTTTCCCTTATAACTGAGAATGAGAAGCTGTACTGGCTGCCTAAGGTTGAAGCTAGTGACTTGTGTTTTCAGTGCTTAGCAAAAATCATTGTAATGCACCATATTCAGAAAAGAGAAGGCAAATTCCTTAACTATCCAGGGAGCTGGGGCGCAGGACCTTACAGATTTTCTCCTCCTGGCTTCATAAACAAAGGTGGTGGGATGAGAGGACCATGGAAAAATAACCGCTGACTTTAGACAGTTTTGCAAGAGGTTGGGATGGAGTGTGCAGAATCAGCCCTCTCCAGTTGCTCAGATATTAGTGAGTTCAGGAGACGTCAGTGCTGTTTGCACTAGATCTTTCTTGTTATTGTGGTGTGGATGAAGGTCAAGTCATTATCAAACGCTTGTGTGAGCAGTGTCTGGATGTGGAGCTCAGGCAGTCTGTGCTTGATCCCCAAATACTCTGGTCAGGTCTTCACCTTCTGTGGGTCACAGCTTCACCTGCTGTACTATAGCGCAGAAACAGGCAGGAACCTCCTCCAGTCCCCTGTGGATGAAATCCTGTTGGGTGGACTCAAAGAACAAACCCCTCACACTTACCCATGTGTGGCTGCATTTTGCTACTGCATAAAGCGGCTGGAGACAAAGTATTCCTCTTCCTCTTCCAACTGGTAGGGTTTAATCTTATTAAAATGTATTTATCTCTAGTGTAGACACCTCCATGGGAGCTGGTCTTCTTACACATCTTTTAGAGTCAATGCAGAGAATCAGGCACTTCTATGCGCAGCTCCTCTGCCTCACAGAGGACATCTGCTTTGGGATAAACCCCCACTGTGGTCTAGCAGTGCCTGCTTCCATCCAGTGGCTCAGAAGAGAGCCCAAAATATCTGTCTCAGATGGATACATCTCTGTGGCAGACAGCTTAATTTCAGGGAGATGAATCCCACCTGAGTTGTAGATCCCCAGCAGAAGCCATTCTTCAATCAGCCCATCAAGGATAATATCCTCCTGGCTTCCTTGTCCTTGGAACCCAGCCCTAAAGTCTCCAGCACTGATGGGAGGGTTTATAAACAAGGATTGATGCTTTTATAAAAAGGAAAGGTGTTCCCAGAGCTGAGGATTGAGGTAAGCCATGGAAAGACAGCTTGGTTAGATGTTGCCATTTGTTAGGACAGAATTGGCAAAAGAACTGATATTTGATTCCTATCTCCCTGGGGAAAGGCTGTTAAATTTGTGCTAAGCTTTCAGGGAAAAATTTCTATCTCTAGGGATAGTTAAATAGGATTTCAATTTGGATATGTGCCTATAGTTGAAAACCGAGAGTTCCTGGAAGCAACACCCCTGGAAGACCTAAAGGCACTAAGGCAGGAGTATACCAAAGGCACAATCTTCACAGCAGTTTTGTTCTGCTCTTCCCTTTGATGTATGAGGGGGATGATTGGAGGAAAAATGCAATAATTCTCCTGGGATTCATCTTGTCTAATAGATTCAGGATACAGCCATGCTAGATATCTAGTTTGTGCTCCTCACTCATCGAAGTCATTCATCTCCCCCTGGGAGAAGTGTCGAAGTTGTGTCAAGAGCCCTCTGGAAACACCTGGATATACAAATTACAACAGATGCCTGTCACAGAGCAGGCACCTAACTTTGGGACATTTAAAATTAAATTAGTTAACCTCACCCTTTACAGTGAGTCAAGCTGAAGCGACACAAGAGAGGAATAAATAAAATCTGAACCAGACCCAATTTTAGTTTCCCTTTTTCTCACCAGAAGACACTCACCTTTCACTCGCTCTCTGTTACGGTCTGTTCTGTATTGCAGATGAAACTGAACTGGTTCTGTCTCTAATGGCCTACGTGTTCACTGCAGGTGTAGAGCTCATGGGTTACCCTCGGAAGAAATTGCAGAGTTCAAAAGGAGGAAAGCTGAAAAACTCCTTGGCAAAAAGGCCTAGATCTGAGGTAGTAGCTGTAGGACAATCCCAACGTAGCTCTGCTATTTAGTCTCTGCTTATGTGTTCGTTGTCTGCACTTTGCTGGTTTTAGTGTCATGCTTCTTTTTTCACCCTTTTTTTTTTTTGGTCAAAAAGTATGTATTATTCTTTTAAAGTGTCTCATTCAAAAGGTGTTCAGAACAGCAGCACAGCTATCTAAAGATAATTGTAGCCTTGGGATAATTTCTAGTAAATTTATGACTCGTTATCCCACTCTTCCTAAAAGACATTCCTTGTCCTGGAAGATGAAGGTATAACTGTGTTTACCTGCAGTGTATTATCGATCCACTGGATGTCGATGTGCACTGTGCCAGGAAGAGCCCAGTCTGTGGTGTAAACAGAGATAAAACTGGAGTTCAAACCTGGAAGAATCCAAGTTGCCTACTGTTGCTTTTCTGTAATGTGTATCTCCTGCCTAGTGTAACTCCATATCTCATGACATGAAACAGGATGCAGCTCTGTTATTTATCAGTATGGTATGAGAAATAAATGTGGATTTAGGATGATTTGGTTGGAATTCAAAAGTTACATGGAATATAACAGCATGGCCTGAGGTGCTACCAGAGCAAGGCTTGCATATAATCATGCACATCCACACATGCTCGTAGAGGGGCTGTCTCATGAAAATGCTGTACAGTTGGGTTTTTTTAATAGTATCTCTGAAAGCAGCAGTAATGTTCCTGCTTGGTGCCTCTGAACTAACTCTGACTTCATTTTCACTTTGTTAGAGAAAGGCAGAAGTGGATGAAAGCCCAGAATGCCTAGATATAGGCTGGTTACAAACCCCTAAGATGATACACCACATCAAGCTGATAGATTGCTCTAAAGACTAAAACTCCATCCAGTTTTCTCTCAAGGATAAAACCCATCAGGGATCTTTTGGCTGTGTTCCTCTTTCCCAACCACAACTTTTAAAGATTCAGGGTGTTTTACTAGGCTGTTTTATCTCCCTTAAGAGATTTTTAAATTTTTGTCTGAGGGTCCCCCTATTCTAGAAGCTGGGCAGAAATTCCTCATTTCAAAAAAAGGTTTAAATATGGGACACACTGTGCAGAAACCTGCGTAAGTGCTACCATATGTGTACACTTGCTGCTAAACATAAGTTCCAAGGCACAGAAGACTGCCCTGCTGTTCTACACCTATGAGCACAAGCTACTCCTCTGAGGCCAGAGACAGAGCCTCTCTCACTTGGGTTAGCCCTGCTTGACAAAAACTACACGTATACAGATAAAAAAACATTTAGTGCATATATCACCCACAGACATAGACTTCTGCACTGAAGCAAGGCTGATTAGGAATACATTATAGAGAACAGAAGGTACTCATTAGCCCACTTGGCTCAATACATGGGAAACAGAAGAAAAATCAGTAAGGAATTTATACCTGCAGCTTTTCAATAGTCCTAGTTCAATCCTTCTTGTGTGCATGAAGCTTTCAATGGAGGCAACAATATCCTCAACAGACCCTTTTTCCCACGTGCCTGCTGTTGGTTCAGTTATGTTTCCAGCTAATCTATCTTACACATTTATGATGAAATGGACAGTGGGATTGAGTGTACCCATAGCAATCCATGAAGATGCTCAGAGGGCTGAAGCAACTTTGCTATGCTATGAAAGGCTGAGAGGGTTGGGGATTGTTCAGCCTGGAGAAGAGAAGGCTCCAGGGACACTTTATAACACCTTCCAGTACCTGAAGGGGCCAACAGGAAAGCTGGGAGTGGGGACTTCTTTACAATGGCCTGTAGTGACAGGATAAGGAGTAATGGCTTTAAATTGAAAGAAGGAGATTGAGATCGGACATCAGGAAGTTCTTCCTGGAGAGGGTGGGGAGGCACTGGCACAGGTTGCCCAGAGCAGCTGTGGATGCCCCATCCCTGGAAGTGTTCAAGGCCAGGCTGGATGAGGCTTGGAGCAACCTGGAAGTGGAAGTGGAAGGTGTTCATGTCAGGAAGGTTGACCTCTCCCTTCCACCTAAAACCTTCTACAATTCTATGAGATTGAATATGCCATCAAGAACCATGTTTTCATTTGGTAGCAATAAAGGAACACGTACAGAGTTCTCGGATGGAGTGGTCTATAGTTCATTCACCCAGTTCATAGTCCCAATAGTCTGGTACTGTAAACTGTTAACAGTCTCATAGGGTCCTTGCTGTTATAAGATAGGGATGCCCATCTCAGAGTATTTATATATTTTGGAATATTTATCTGGCCTGGAGTCTAGAGGAAGGCCAAGACTCTGCTCCTCATGCTTAGAAAGCAAATCCTTTCACCTTGCAAGAGTGACTGTGGACTTTGGTGGACACATGTATTTGAAGAGAAGTGATGGTTCTAGTTTGATGTTGATAAGAATGTGCAGCAAATCATGAGGAACACCAAAGTGCACCTGCAGTTACCTGAAGATAACCATCATGGCTATACCACTAGTCAGCCCTATACTTTGTCCTGCAGTAAGGTCTGTGATCTTAACATAAAAGGCATCGGAACAGGTTGCCCAGGGCAGTGGTGGAGTCCCCATCCCTGAAGGTTTTTTTAAAAGTCATATAGATGTAGTGCTTACAGACATGGTTTAGTAGGGGGCTTGTCAGTGTTAGGTTAATGATTGGACTAGATGATCTTACAGGTCTTTTCCAATCTAGGCAATTTTATGACTCTATGAAAATCATAGAATCACAGAATGGTTTGGGTTGGAAGGGACCTTAAAGATCATCTAGTTCCAACCCCCCTGCCATGGGCAGGGACACCTTCCACTAGATCAGGTTGCTCCAAGCCTCATCCAGCCTGGCCTTGAACACTTCCAGGGATGGGGCATCCACAGCTTCTCTGGGCAACCTGTGCCAGTGCCTCCCCACCCTCTGCAGGAAGAATTTCTTCCTGATGTCCAAATACAGACCTACTAACCCACTCAGGCAAGTGGGGATCAGCAGAGAGCAACATGGTTGTCAGAGACATTTGTGCAAGGCTGGCAGATGAAACAGCAGCTGAAGACCATATAGGACAAACCATGGCATCTCAAATACTGCTAGAGAGTATCCTCAGACAGCTGAATCCCATCCCCAGCATCTTACAGTTCTTTTGATATGGGGAAGGGGATTTCTCTTCTTCCTACAAGGTCCAGCAGAGCTATCCTACAGAGAGGTCAATGACTCCCTGTGATCCCTAGACTGATCTCACTTTGGAGATGAGCCTTAGACCCCATGCAGGTCAGTCAGAGTTCATTGTGGAGTTCAAAGAGGCAATATTTCACCCCAACATGATTAGTAGCTCCTGTATTTATGGAGGGATCCATGGTGTATAAATCTTACTGTCACCTATATTGCTCTTTGCAGACCTTTAAATACATAAGCATACAGGTAGGGTGTCCTGCAGGGACAAAGGACCAGGCTGGGATCACATAAAAGTATTGAGGCTCAATTTTAAAAATTATTTTAACTCCTTTTTTTTCCCCTTAAGACTTTGTCTTTCCCTGTATTCTGACCTCTTGTCCCATAAACTCAGCTTAGTGACAGGAGATCCCTCAAGGTTATTTCTTGCTCAGGAAATACAGTAAACACCAAAATGCAATCATCTTGCTGTCCAAGCCATAGACCAGCAAGGTGTGTCCGACCAGCAGTTAAGATCTGAAAGCTCATTCAGGACAGGGGTTTTGATAAAGATTATTTCTGTCCTCGAAGATGAAACCCACACCTACACAGAAAGCCATACAATTACAGCTTACCACTTCAGCCCCACTGCAGGGATAAACTCAGATGATTTTGTCTGCATGATAAGATTTTAATCTCCAAAGATTAAACTGCAGCAACCAAACACTCATTTCTATTGATTTTTTTTCCCATCATATCTTTATTCTCTTCACCTTTTCTTCTACTCTGCACCAGCTACTTCTTCTGTCTTGGTATGCAGGGACATCTCCCAGCAACACACCGGAAGGCATATCTTCTTTTTCCAACACCAGAAAGGCCTAAAAAAAAAAAAGAAATTTCTTTTCCTTGTTTCCCTAATGGTTGCAAAACAATTGGGATCATCTTTGACAAGGGCATCCACTCTTTCTCATAAAGTTCAATGGATGAATTTCCAGGGAGAATCTTCCACTGAATCCTAAATTGTATTGGGTTCATACATTTGTGTGATTTATTAAGATTCAGCAATTTGTCTTTAGATACCTTTCCTGTTTTGTGCTTTTGGTTGTCCTGGTTTCCCACTGAGCATGAGTGTGAAGGGAACATGATGTATGCTGAGTTTGGAGGTCCTGGCTCTTCTCTCACTGCATCCAGATTTAATAGCCAATCCTCAGGCAGAGGTAACCAGACCCCATCGGCAGAACCTGAGGTCAATTAAAACAGAATTCCCTTGGATGATAACAAAAAAGCATTAGATATGTAGTGCTACAGTATGGGGTGTCAGAGTGGTCAACCTTGCACACCAGGTTCTGGTGCCAGTGCTATTACTTGACTTTGCTATAGTCTTATATATACTTCAGTTTATATTTGTGTATCTTATAGATACCTAATCGATACTTTAAAGACTGCTCCTCATCTGCTGTCATTAAGGGCAGTTTCAGTAAGGGCTGCTTAAGAATCCTGTATTAATAATTGGTCATTAGTGTGAATACTCCTTGGGGCTAATAATATTTGTTCCCTTCATTTCAAGACCTCGTATCTTACACTTTTGGGATAGAATCATATAATCATAGAACCACAGAATGATTTGGGTTGGAAGGGACCTTTCAAGGCCATCTAGTCCAACCCCCTGCCATGGGCAGGGACACCTTCCACTAAATCAGGTTGCTCAGAGCCCTGTCCAACCTGACCTTGAATGTTTCCAGGGATGGGGCATCTACTACCTCTTTGGGCAACCTGTTGAGTGTTTCACCACCCTCATAATAAAAAATTTCTTCCTTCTATCTAGTCTAAATCTACCCTCTTTTAGTTTAAAACTATTACCCCTTGTTCTATCTCAACAGGATCTCTACTTCATGTAGTCAGTTTTACATATATTTCTATGGTAAAGTAATTGCTTGTTCGTTGTACACAACAATGGCATTTTAAAGCCATAGGTATGTATATAGACAAGAATTTCTCAATTATTTCTTTTTCATAACTATATAATCACTATGGTGTTACTGGTGTGAGTCAGCATTTGTTCTTTTTGGTTTACAACAGCTGGAATGATGTTTTCTTCTATTATACACGGTAAATTTCATGTCATGTGATGCTTTATGTAGGGCAGGACATCTGCAGACTGGAGACCTACCTAAAGCCTTGCCATTCACTCAGCTTGTGGCCTTCTACAAGTCCTTGATGTTTGTTTTGTCTCTGAACCTCCCATTATGTTATGATAAATTGGTGCCCACAGACAGATGGTAGAACCAGGGCATCATGGGCACTTGAAGTATCATAGCAGGTGATCCTCTTCAGCTCCACCACATCAGTTTACTAGCCTGGATCTAGATGTAGTCTCTCAGCCCAGCTCCTAAGTCCTGGTACTCAGCAGAGCTTATTCTGTCAGGAGCAGTGCCAGGCTAAGGGAGCAAAACCACACCTGGATCTGAGATGGATGCCAGGGCTTTCTGGTTCTCTGCCCAACCTGTCTTGGTCCTGGTGAGATCATGGGGCTGCTGGAGCAGCTGGACCTTCAGATTTCTCATTGGTGGTAGTGAATGGCCTCAAACCCAGAGAAACCCAGCCAATTAACAGCGAATGTTTTATTACCAGCTATGGGCTTGACGAGGCTTGTGATGCACTGTTAGGAATGTTTTTCAGGAGCAGCTGAAGCCCTTTGGTTGTTTCTGTCCAAATGTAATTTACATTTGTAAAGTGGTTATCCTTGGATGAAAGATCTATGTATCCCATTAACCCATGCAACAGCTCCAGGGGTTGTATGGTCTACTGGGACCACCACATCCCTGCAGCTCCCTACCAACATCCCTCCTTGCCTGATGCTTCTTGGTGTCTTTGAGAATGTCTGATGTTTCTGCTCTGTCTGACACAAAGTGATGCAGAGCATGGCTGTTCCTTAGCGAGCAGGGCTGCTAACTCCTCCTCTCTTCTCTGTTTTACAGCAACAACTGGCCAGATGTACTGACCAGGAAACTCAAATCTGTCCTGAGGGACACAAAGAGGACACTGACAAAAGCAACCTTTAAAGATCTGAGGAGCACAAAGGAGGCTGGAATAAGTATGGAAGAGGAGGAAATCTGAGCAGAGCACAGCAAAGAACTAATAAATCAGGACGGACACCTTGAAGCCAACCCATTTAATTCCCTTCCAGCTAAAAGCAATATAATTGATGAAGCATCTTAGCTCTTGCAGAGTGTGAACCTCAGCAGGCAGATGAAACCTGGGCATCATCTCTTGTGAAAGTGGGCACCAGCTCAGAGCTGTATGTGTGTGGTTTTGGCAGGGGTCCACTCGGGAGGAAAGTGATGGTGATGGTAGGGCCAGCTCTTCATCCTCATCTGTCACAAGGATGAGCCCAAAGAATAATATTTCAGCTAGGTATGCATCGCAGCACAAACATGTCTGGCTGCACTTGGACCTGGATTTGAACAATAATGTCAAGTGCAAAAATGGGTTAACTGTTTTGCATTAAATAGACCTTTTGTTGTTGTTGTAGGAAGCTCTGGTTTCATGAAAACCAGTGCAATTCAGAAGAAAATGCTTTCAACCACAACAAAAAATACTTTTACTCCCCCATAAGGGGAAATTTTGAATCAAAATGTTTTGTTCCTGTATGTCAATTTAAGCTGAAACATTTTCTTTTCAATCGACATTTCAGCTGCAAATGCCATTTTAATGCTATTTTCAAAACTGAAATGAGAGTTTTGAAATGAAACATTTTGGTATGAATCAATATTTGTTTCCAAATGCCAAAATGTGATTCTGCTCAAAATGTCAAAATATGTCATCTTCACCATTCCAGATCTAAACTGGAAGAACATTTTGTTTTGCTCTATACACACACATATAGCATATTTAAATCGTTTTATGTTTTTCATCCCAAAGCAGGATGAAAGTGGAATGCCAAGATATTGGAAAACTGAGATGCAGAGAATGACACGCTGCGGTTCTTTTAGCTGAGCAATACTAATAAGATATGAATTTTCTTTCCTGCAAAAGTGGGGCTGAGGGAATGAAAAGTACATCACTTAAGCTGTGCAAAGCCTAAAGCACATCGATCTTTTTCCTTTCCCATCTCCAGGTGGCCTCAAAGGCACTTGTCTTCAAAGTAAGCCTCCCAGCGGGTAAAAATACCTTTCTGCAGAGGGCCAGCATTTGGCCTGCAGGCACTTCTCACAGAACACACTTAGTCAAGGGCAAATCATTTTGTTGTTGGCCACTTCTTCCAGGATTTTTACTCCTGTTCCACATCTGGCTTCTAACAAACTTCTGGGAATCGTCATTCTCTCTTCTGCAAGGCTGAAGAGAACAGCAGTTATGGTAATTTAGTTAATATTACCACCAGAAGGTGCTCAGTGAAAACAGAGTCCTTTCTCAAGCTCAGTTTGAACTCTTCTCATCAGAGCAACCAGAGCAGATTTTTATCATTCAGATGATGAATAAGAGTTAACAAGCACTCCACCAAAACCTCTTTGGTTCTTGCAAATACCTTTATGAATCGAGGCAAGCCAGACTCCGCAAAGCTAAAGAAGATACGGTTTTCACTAGTTCACCGTAGCAAGTATAAAACGTGTACTGTCAAAGTAAGAGCTGTTTGGAGTATAGACACTGGAAAAGTGAAAACAGAAGGGAAATTCATTAATATTATTTAATAATGAGACTTTACTCTGTGTCACCTGGTTTTGTGAAAGAAGCTTTTGCCTATTTAGTGATGAGAGGTGACATTCCAGGCGGGAAAAGTTGGCCCTTGAAAGACGTCTGTCAAAAGGCTTATACAACCCTGAACTATCAAACAGGGCTTAGGAACGCTTTCACCTTCTGCGCTATGCTCACCCTCTGTTTCCAGATTCATTCAGGAATGAAGTCCTGTGGAAGAGACATGGGCCAGGCAATTCTGACACAATAGACCTCAATATACAGTTCCGGGAAGAGATGTTACATGGATTAGTCTATGCAATCGTGAGTTTAAATTCAAAGGATTTCTGCATAGTTCACATATTTTCCATTATTTTTCCATGCTAAATACATTGATTGGTGCTGTTCTGTTACATAGTGGTGTGGGTTCAATCAACCTGACCCTATGTCTTGGCTAAAGAGAATTGCAAGATGTGTCAGAGAGAAGGCACATCCTCTTTGTGTGGGACAGAGGACCTTTCCCTCTGCTCTTGGTGTGATATTTCCATATAAGTGTGAGTTGCATCAATGGGTTTTGCTTGGAAAGGCCTATGTGTAGTCAAGGCTGGCCTCTACATGGAATGAAATACCCACAATGAAGTGCAAAAGGAGAATCATCTGGCTAAATACAGCCCTGTAATGAAAATGGGCACTTCCCAGGAGTGTTTCTTAGGCTCCTGCATTTGGATACTTCTGCGTGTCCCGGGTAACTCAGCTTCTGTTACAGTTAATGGAGATCAAGCCAAAAAGTCCAAGGAGCATAATGACTCAGCTAAGCCTAAAATGGGTGCCTACATCTGGCTAGCATGGTCACCCCTAAACTTCACTGACTATTGGGAAGGTCTCCATTCAAGCAATGGGAGCCTGGTGCACACAGAGATACCCAGATGGAGATGCCTGTGATGTAATTCAGCTGCCAAAACCAAGTGGTTAATGCCATTTAGGATGCCCTGAAGTACCTACAACATCCAGACAGAGATGGTAAATAAGACACAGGACCAGATCCTTTCGCAATGGCAGATGAAGGCCAGACAGCAGACATTAAGATCTGAAATAATTCTAGACAGATATGGTTGGTGAGATACACCTTTAAAGTTGGGTGTCCTAAACCAAAAGTGAAACCAATCCTAGATGGGCATTCAAATGGATGAACCATGCCCTAAAAGTGCTTGCCATCGACTCTAACAGGAGCAGCACTGGGCAGCTCAGGTGGAGAAACCTGCATCATAGATGACTGAAGTCAAGTTGGATGAACCTCACTCCCACATAGATATCATCATTGGGTCATAGGAGGTGCTGAACTCCCTCGCCTTTTCCCTAGGTCTGAAAACTCTGCCACTTGGCTCATCTAAATATGTTAACCCTCTCTAAAACACTTGTTCTTCCCAGCACATAGGCAAAATAGATGTAAAGGAAAATACATACGAGCAGAAAACAGAAAATCTATGAAGCAACTTGCTCACTGAAACAGTTCCCATCAATCTATGTAGCTGGCAATGTGTGCAGGAGGGACAGTGACCTTCTATTTCTGCTGTATATCAAATGAAACATTTGTAAATGCTTGAGGAAAACAAAACCCAGCATCACATCTCTTCAACCTACCACTATGCGTATATTCTCCCTCTCAACATCTACACATAGGTACAGATACATATATATTTTAATTTTGAGGTACCCATTTTTTAATTTCAGTGGTTTTTTTCTTTATTTATTTCATCACTTCATGCTTACCCACTAAGAAATAATCCTTTCAGTGTGGATTTTTGTTAGTCCAAGGAAAGACAAGTTTAAGAAAATGTTGGGTAGCCAAAAACTGAATTTCCCAGCTGAAGACCATTTAAACAAGAGGATTTCAATCTGCCCTTCCGCACATGGTTTTTGGATTCTTTCTTCAGCCTGTAGTCTTCTAAAATAAACAACATTCTTCGAATTTATTTTAAAAAAATAAAATAGTAAAACTGTGGGAAAGGGTAGCAGAGAAGCAAAGTTCTGATCACTGACAACTTTAGTAATCCCAGGATAATTCTTAATTCTCTTTGAAGCCAGTGGTATTTTTTTCCTCTTAATTTCAACAGGAAGAGGCCAAGGACTCATCCCTGAGTGTGATAACCTCTGCTGTTAGAAAGTCATAAAACATATTTATATTTTCCTGGCATTGTTCTGTTTAGACAGGTTTAGGTTTACTCATGAGATTTCTTCCCATACTAACTGTGATCAATGTATCATGCTCTTTTCTTGTTATTTTGCTCCTGAAACTAGTGTTTGGATGTTTTAATGAGGAAGATGGGGGCTGGAAGCAGCAAATGTGAATTTTGTAGCTCTACAGCAGACATCTCCGGTGATTGTGGACAAGTCACTTGGTGGATTTCTCGGATAGTGAAGTGCCCAGACTAGAAAGCACTATCAACAAGAACCTACCATGTTTTGCTGGAGGTTTTACCACTAATGTCGTAGAGTGAATTTTAATGTAATTGTGTAAACCCGCTGAGAGCTGTAGATGTATTTATGCACAATATCCCCTGTCTCAATATAGTTCATATTTCATACAGTATTTTTAAGAGGGAATTAAAACCAAATGCCAATAAAGATCCTCGGAGACCTATCCCTCCACCTGAAAGTTTTGCTCTTGTTTGTATATTTACATTCAGCTTACTTCTCAGCTTATTTTTCAGCTCCCTGCATCGATAAGGCACCTATGGAGACTCCTGATCACATACTCACTACACTATTCATAGAATGAATCATAGAATCACAGACTGGTTTGGGTTGGAAGGGACCTTACAGACCATCTAGTTTCAACCTCCTGCCATGGGCAGGGACACCTTCCACTAGACCAGGTTGCTCCAAGCCTCATCCAGCCTGGCCTTGGACACTTCCAGGGATGGGGCATCCACAGCTTCTCTGGGCAACCTGTTAAATTCAGTGATTCAGAGGCAGATCTCAAAATATGCAAGCCAGCAGCAGGGCAGTGAGGCAGAGGAGGTATGGGGAGATGCAGAAGAACCAAGGAAGGTGCGGAGCAGCCACAGCATGGATGGGTGTCCAAACAGCTGCAAGGACCTATGTCTGGGAAAATTTCCCATGACAGGGGATAGTAAAGCAGGGAGGGGGTAATACCATTCCCCACAGCACATTAGTGTTTGGAAAATATCAAGATGCTTCTCTAGGGTTTGGGACTGCAACTAGGTGAAGGCAAGAGCAGGGCTGAGGGTAAGTCTTCTGCAGCATTACCCCTCTTTGAACTCATGAAACTATGTTTTTCTGTCCTGACATCGTCATGCGAAATATCAGCACGCCCATCTTCCTTGAAGTTCCGGTTATTTACCTTGGCATTGTAGAGATGTGCCCTTCAGTGGTGAGGTCAGGGACAGCTCCACAGTCACTGCAGCAGGAGCCCTCTCTCCTCTGCATCCTTTCATCCTCACACCAGCAATGGATTTGCTCCTTTGTCTAATGCATAAGAAACATAAGGGCAACCTACTCCCTTCTGTCCATGCAATCAAGAACAGTGTCTGGAAAAGTCCTGTGCATAGGCAGACCCTTGCCCTGCTTCACCCACCCACTCACACACAGTAACAGTCTTCATCATCTGGAAGCAAGTCCATCAACATCACTGGTGAAGGCGGGCTAAGGATTTCCTTCCACACATCCTTGCATTCCCTTTCAGTCATGACAGAAAGTCCCAGAGTGATGTTCATCACTGACTTCATCTGTGTTAAAAATAATAATTTGAATAAAATAATAGGTAAGAGAAGGCAGAGAAAATACAGCTCTTTATGCTCAAACTGAAACCATGTGAAATGGGAGCCTCAGATAAAGCTCTTGCAGGTAAAACACAGTCTGATGAAGGATTGCTAAATCATAGAATCATAGAATTGTTCTGGTTGGAAAAGACCTTTAAGACCATCAAGTCCAACTGTCAACCCAACACTGCTCATCCCACCACTAACCCATGTCCCTAAGCACCTCATCCATTCGTCTCTTAAATCTCTCCTGGGATGGTGACTCCACCACCTCCCTGGGCAGCCCGTTCCAATGCCTGACAGCCCGTTCCATGAAGACCTTTTCCCTAATCTCCAATCTAAACCTCTCCTGGTGCAACTTGAGACAGTTTCCTCTCATTCTAGGCCAGATGGTGAGGACAGAGCTGTAGGATACAGAGAGCTTGAGGTAAGGGGAGGTTGGGTTAGCACACCGAGTTGGACCATACCTGCCAGAATTCTCAAAAAGCTGATGCATTCAGGATGATTTCCAGACCCGGGGTCATTGCAACCCTCTCCTCCAGCCTCCTGGAGCTGGTGGGTGAGCAGCAGCACACAGTGATAATTGAGACAGGCAAGCAGGTGAAGCTTTGCAGTATTCATCCCACACCAGGATGTGTACCCCCCAGTATTCTTGCAGTGACCACAGGAGAGGGTTCTCTGAGCTAATGAAGCCACATCCATGTTCTGTGTAGCAGAAGGAGCACCTAACACTTTTTCTCTGATGGTGGTTGATTTACAGCTGTTACTGCATTTCATTCACCATCTTTTTTCCTCATTCGCTAGAATCCCTGACAATCCTCCCCAAGCTTGACTATATGGTATCTGTAGATGTCAGTACCCCTTGGCTCTCCTTCCTTTCCTGACCAATGCCCCTGAGCACCTGTAAATTCTGCTAAACTGCACAGGACCTGGTCGGGGACCACGAGGACCACCCAAAAAAAGTTGTTGCACAACGAATCCTCATCATGCAATTCTCCTGTCCGCTTCCTGCCTCCACATCAGCCTTGTTCCATGATGTTTGCTCTTCATTTTGTCAACACTTGGTGCAATAGTCACCTTTGATATTTAGGACTCGGTTAGGATCTCCTGAAAGTCAAGAAAAAAGTTATCAGCTGGTTCTCTTTTACTGACTGCTTTCAACGACCCATTACATTTATTTTATTCAAAGGAATTAAATCCCCCTTTTGCCTTTAGCTCTTCTCAACTTGGAGCTGCCCAGGAGCCAAACTAGATAGTACATACTGCAGACACAGTTAAAAAAATAACATAAAACAGACTCTGAAAATAAATATACTCATTTTCACAAAGCTATATGTCTGAAATATTTTTCATTAACGCATGCAGAGAAGCTCAGGGGAAGTTGATATAGGGCCAAGGACTGATGCTGAAATATCTTATATCTACATAGGCCTGATGTCCAAATGAAAACCACACTATGATGCATGAAATTCCAGTTGGTCTTAAACAGAAGGCATTTATTAGTGTTGAAGATATTTTGCTATTGTTGTTAGAATTTGCCAAGTTGCAAATGTTCTACAGTTTTCAAATGGAAAATGGTTTGGTTTTCTAACAGCCTGTTTGCCAGACACCTCAGCTGTGCGTCTCTCTCAGTCACCGATTCCAGCCTCTCGCTGTAAAGCAGCCTTGGAGGCAGATGTCTCAGATCCAACATCCACATCCAATTTCCTTCTTTATTTATTTTTTTCATTCAAAAGCTGGAACTGAAATAGCAGTTCAAAATATTGAAATCCTGCAGGAAACCAACTGACCTTTCTCCACACTCATCAGAAAACTGTAGGCAGGAAGAGAAGGCAGCAAACAGACTCTGCACCGCTGAAGCTCCAGTCTTGAGGTCTCTGCTCACCAGGAGCAACGCACTGTTGTGCAGCACAGGATAACATCTGATGGCAGCTGTACCACAATTAACTGCTTTAATAACCGTGGCTTATTGAATATTTCTTCTGCTGTAGAACTGGAGGGCTTTAACCATGGATTGAGAGTCTGGTGCTGTAGAAATTGCTTACACTCCTCTGCATGCGAGCTCTGCTCTGTTAGATTATTGCTTTAAAGAACAAACCTGAAAATTGTTAATCTGAACACTTCTGATTTTTAAAGGAAGCTCAGGTTTGGCTCTGAACATGCATTTTGTGTCTCAGGGCTGTTTGCAATAAGAAAACATCACAGGAGTAGAGCATTCCTTGCCAATCCTTGTTTTGAGCTGTCTGTGAAATCTTGGCACTGTATCCCGAGAGCACTGTGTGGAAATAAAGCTTTTGTTTAACCTACTTGTGTGGGCTCCCTGCAGCGGTGATTGTCTGCCCAGCCAAATCTGTAACTCTAGCTCCCCAAACACCATCATCGCATGGAAAGCTCTGGGGGGGGATAATCACAGGTTGTTATCCAAATAAGGTGCCAAAGTTTGTTCATGGAGAGATATCATGGAGGTTGCTCTGGTTGGCTGCACCTGCCAGAACTGCAACACAGTCAGGACTAGAGGGAAATATGACCTGATACTCATGGTACGTCCAAGCTTCAGGCCCAGTCTGCAGGGTCACCCAGGGAACACTGTTCCTCACATTATGGAGGGAAGGGATCATCCTGAAAACCTCCTCTCCACCCCTGCTGCCACAGCTGAGCATTGGGAAGGGTGCAGACTGTCCAACACTGGTGTGTGTGAAGAGGGACAGGAGACATGGAATAACGACCTCCTGACCAGTGAGATCTTTATTTAGGTGGGATGAACCTGCTTTGGTTGTACCTTCAGGCACCGTCGTCCACATGTTCCCAGCCAGCAGGAGAGGGCCAGGTGGAAAGGAACTGAGTGAAGAATCTCCCCAGATGAGAGGTTTCACATCCTGAGAAGTCTCCAGCAAATCGTTCCTCATATCTGGCCCTAAGTATGAAGAACAACCAACCTTGCATGGTGCTTCCATGGACTTATAGCAGGAAAAGCACAAACGGATACTCCTCAGAAAGCAATGGAGGAACCTGCATGATTACATTACATGTCTCTTACACCCTTTCTTGTCATTGGAACCATCTAATGAACTTCCTTCCCCTCTCAAACAGCCTGGCTACATGGTGGGAATATTCCTGATCCCAGACATGTTCCAAGATTGTTTGGGGTGATGCTTGTTGGCCTAGGGACCACTGGTGGTAGCAATTTGACAATTGACTCCAGCACCCAGGAACTGGTCACTGGTTCAGACGGAGTCACCATGAGACAGAAAGGCAGACAAGTACTGCCACAACCACTGGACAGTGTGCTATAAATGGTGGGGTTGGACACTATGGACACCACCTCCATGTTGCCTAAGGCTACATGAGTCCAGAGATGGTGTGCTTATCCCTGTGCATGGCTTCAAAACACAATCCCAGGCAAATATGAAGTCATGGTAATAATCTATAGAAGGGTTTGCAGACCTCAAGGGCTCTAAGGGTGGTTTTCCCAAAGAGGGAAGACTGTAAACTCCCATGGAAATGCTGACTGGTGAATGAAGGTGTTGAAATGAGAAGTTTCTCTAGCTCACTTCCCTCTAGTCAGAGGCAAACCACACCAATATGGATACAGCCTGAGGAGCCACCTTTGCTGCCCTTCCCACTGTAATAGGTCATCCAAAGAGAAAAGACTGAGAACACCAAGTTTAGGCAATACCACTTAGAAATGTAAGTCCTGAGAGCTGCAGCCTTGAGGACACATCCTCGCTACTCATGTCAGGTGCTGAACACGTTTGTAGGAGGTGTGAAGGGCTGCATGGCAAATCCCTCTGCCTCTTGCAGCTACAAGGGGAAATGACTGGAAATGAGATGTTGAACCCTTCCTGAACTAAAAATAAACCCCACCAAGGAGCTGAAGGAATATACCTGCTCCAAGCTTTCAGCCCAGGACACCTTGCTTTGTGCCCTCCTGCTAACCCAGACCAGCATTGGGTAAGGAAAACCACACCCACGCTGCGGCAGTTATTTTTATGCTGTCCTGTATTTGCTATAAGAACTGGTCCTGGAAAAACATTTTGCTCTTGATTTTGTGCAGCTCACCCAGTTTCAGCAGAGTTTATTTATAGAGAGGAAAAGGACACATGAAGAGCTCACTGGTCTCTCCAAGCTGGAATAAATATTTAACTTTACTCCTATTATTTTCATGCTGAATTATTTTAACTGAACTGAATTTTAACAGACTCATAATAAGGTGGAAAACCTTCAGCATTAAAAAGACCAACCACAGACAATGACAATAAATAACTACTATAACACTTCTAACATTCAGATTCAAGTTACAATTCAGATGAAAGCATTTTCTGCCATACACACCAATATACATGCATATATGCGTACATATACATGTACATATACATGTATTGGGTTGGATGTGTATACATAAATATATAAATATATGCATATGCCTACAATTAATCAGCAGCCATTCACCACCAGAGGGCAGGCAAAGAATACGTACGTCCGTTGTCCTGCGTGTTCCCTGCACGTCAAGGAGCAAATTGTTCAGTGGCCAGAAGGGTATCACAAACGTTTTCTTTTACCATCTCCGATGACTTTCTTATCCTGAAACACAGAATCACAGAATGGTTTGGGTTGGAAGGGACCTTAAAGATCATCTAGTCCCAACCCCCTGCCATGGGCAGGGCCACCTTCCACTAGACCAGGTTGCTCCAAGCCTCATCCAGCCTGGCCTTGGACACTTCCAGGGCTGGGGCATCCACAGCTTCTCTGGGCAACCTGTCCCAGTGCCTCACCACCCTCTGCAGGAAGAATTCCTTCCTGATATCTAATCTAAACCTCTCCATTTTCAGTTTAAACCTGTTACCCCTTGTCCTGTCACTACAGACCCTTGCAAAAAGTCTCCCCCAGTTTTCTGGTCAGTCCCTTCAGGTACTGGAAGGGGCTCTAAGGTCTCCCTGGAGCCTTCTCTTCTCCAGGCTGAACATCCCCAACTCTCCCAGCCTGTCCCCATGGCAGAGGGGCTCCAGCCCTCAGAGCATCTTCGTAGCCTCCTCTCGACTTGCTTCAATAGCTCTGTGTCCTTCTCATGTTGTGGGCCCCAGAGCTGGATGCAGAACTGCAAAGAGGGGGTCTCCCAGAGTGGATCAGAGGGGGACAATCCCCTCCTTTGACCTTCTGGACATGCTGCTCTGGATCCAGCCCAGGATATGATTGGCCTTTTTGGAATCTCAAGCCTTACAACAACCTCGTATTGCACAATGTGCTGGCTATACATTTTTTGTTGTTTGTTTGTTTCTTTGTTTAGAAATTCTCTGCATTTTTCAAGGATGAAATGGGCTAGGCTGGGAACAGTCCACCATGGGGTAACCACAGGGAGTGTTGCACGTGAAAGGTGAGATGCTTCCTCAGTGCTGCAGGTGAAAGGGCAACGGACATTGGCATGTGTGTGTCTGGGAAAGGGAAAGGACATTAGGAGCTGTATGTTTTCATTGGGCATAAGATATTATTATTCCTTTGCAATCAGTGGATATTCACAGATGTACCGTGAAAGGGCTGGTCCCTTCCAGGATGTGTTAAACATTTATCAAGACTGTCTTACCCGACAACTGAAAACAACTGAGATCTAAATCTAGCGACATTGATATGTATCAACAAGCACCGTGGCCACTCCCATAATCCTGAGTCCCAGGACAATCTTATTTCATCCATTAAGATGTGAAAGATGTCAGACCCACAAAGCAGCAATAGAATGGCAGAATCACTTAGAATGTTTGTACCACATCCAGAAATACCATCCCAAAGTGCCTTCTCCCAAGGAAACATGGAAAGTATTTTAAGAGATTGAGATGTCCAACCAGGGCTGGAAAGCTGGGATTTACACCAGCAGGAGGTATACCCACAAAGGGCAAAAAAATCCAGTTGTCTGTTTCCTGACTGCGAGAGGGACTCATTTCCTTCAATTCTGATCTGTGTCCGCGTTAGTCACTCACCACTCCCTTTGTGTTCACAGGAGAAAGTAGGAGCTCCTTGTGGGTGACTCATCTGCCAGAGAATGAGATGAATCAGGAGCATGAAGGGCTTCCATTTCCCTCCATGAGCTGCGAGGGATTATCAAGATCAGCGGTTCATTTGATAGATGTTGACCTTGCAGACGTCTACATTTGATCAGAGATATCTCATCTTTTTCACCTATGACATCATGCTGCAGTTACAAATTGGTATAAAAAAAAAGAAACCAAGAGTTTACTCAGGTTGTCAATGCTGCTGCTTGTGCTTGAGAGGGGGCTGATGATACGTGTGTGAGCGTAATTATCTGTGCTTCTGTGGTCTCCATATTTCACCACTCCAGTGCACTGAACTTGTCAGTGGAAATGTAGCCTGTGCAATGGCTCCAAGGTTTTTCTTGAGTACATCCCACCCCTAAAATCTAGAAGGAGATGTTCAGCATCAAATTAAATTTTCAGTGTTTGGAAAAATCAGAGACTGCTGCGTGGGATTAAAAGCGCATTTTTTCCTTCAGGTTGTTGCCCTATGTCTCTGTCTCCACTGAAATACCTCTAGCATTCTGCCACGTCTCCCAGTGAATCCCCTGCTCCATCATTTGGTCCAGAGGGGTTGTTAGATGGTGCAGGTACCTTTTTCCTGCAGGAGTATGTTCCACCTGAAGCACTGTACACAGGGACTACCACGATGTATTCTGTCAGTAGAGCAAGGAGGATGCTTGGGGATTAAACCAGGGTTTCAATATATTTCCTACATGCAAAAAAAGAAATTCCAAAATACATCATTGGGGGTGGGAGTTAGATTATTCAAGAAAAGCCAACACACTGCACAGGAAGCAAAGGCATTTTGGAAATAAGCCAGAATCCAGCTGTGGCCTATAAAAAAAAATAATGCTTTCAATAAGTGGTGACGTAGTGATGGATCAAGGGGCTATGGGAAGGATCAAAGGGTTTAAGGAACATGACAAAAATAGAGCATTTCTAACTCATTTCTTGTCTCCCTAGGATTATGATTGCAACCTTTTTTTCAGTGTTTGGCTAAAAAATGAACATAGGAGAGGCAAAATACGAGGCAGATCACACTCTCAAGCAGCTCTGAATCCCTTTTCCACAAGAAGTGAAAATTACCTGCTTCATGATCACCTTCAAGGCCTTACAGATATAATGCCAGTGATCCCTTCACCATAGCTTCCCTGCAGTAAGACACCACCCACCTACACAAAGTAAACACAGTAAAGAGGTGGAAAGAGAAGGGACAAAAAAAAAAGAGGGAAATCAATTGTTTTGATGATGGTTGACAGCTTCAAGTCATTTTTGCAAGGTCTGAGTCAATATCAGGGATTAAAAATGCCAGGCAGAGACCAACTTTCATCTTCATTCTCCCACCCAAAAGAAAATGAAAAAAAGGAAGAAGAATGGATGATACTTCACATTTTGAATGGAGTAGGGGATCTAAACAGAGAAATATGATCTTTAACCCCATTAATACAGATGACAGCAAACTGTTCTGCATCTTGTTTGGCACCACCTGATTCATAGATCCTCCTGCTATTGCAGCAGCAGGCAGAGATACAAGAAATACTTACAAACCACATCAGCCTCGTCTGGTTTGCTATTTCAAGATAAACCAGATTTGTCACATGGAGCGTAATTTCCTGAATCTATTGATAAAGCTTGGGATGTTTCAAGCACATCCTTGGAGATAGTGGCGGGGGGGGGGGGGGGGTTGTGTGTGTATGTAGACAAAGCCCAGAGAGGCTTGAAAATGTCTGGGTTGGATGCAGGCTGCCTCCAACCATCAGAGCTGTCAGGAAAATCACAAGACAGAAGGTCTTTGCCCTTATTTCCGTCTATGTTCACCTGCCAACTTTCCCTGCACACCACACCTCAAAGTCTCACTAGGCAGTGGTGTAAATCTGAGGCCCAAAGCCATTGGAAAATAAAACCAGAGAACGATGGAGACAGTTTTGGCCCTCCACAATCTGAACATAAATTCCATTTTCCCAATTTCAACCCCTCCAAATATGATGGCACTCTCTGCAGCTCCTGTGTTATGCTTTTTCTAGACTGGGAGTTTTCATAGAATCATAGAATGGTTTGGGTTGGAAAGGACCTTAAAGAACACCTACTTCCAACCCCCCTGCCATGGGCAGGGACACCTTCTTACTTGCTTTGCTTGCATGTTTTCCCCCTTCTTTTTCTCTTACTGACTCATGTCCCAGCAACCCCCCCATATGGCCACCATTTCCTTCACAACTGTGTTAGCTTCTGTGGTCTCTCACTTTGCAGAAGACCCTTATCACCAAAGTCACCTCATCTAAATCCTTTGGTGATACCCGCCCCCTCTGGGATTTTCAACTGTGTCTGTCACTCCAAATGATGTACAACATCCCTCAAACACTCCACGAATATCTCAAGCACATTTGTGCATTTGGCTTTCTTTTTCAGTTTCCTAGCACTGTATTCCTAGGCATCAAGCAGTGCCTGGGGACTGGCAGCCACCCAAGTGACAAGGTGAGCCAGACCTATGCTTGTCCTGCAATTCACTGCATCATAATGTGGACACAGCTGACCCCTTCATAGTTAGTCACATCTGGGTGGGTGAATGCAGTGAACCAGAGAACCAGACATGCTTTTTTTTGCCCCAAATTTTGGGTTAATTTCACAGCTATTTGGGTTACTGACAGGTGGTTTGGAGCTCGCTAAGGTGTGTCTCCTTTGCAGTTGGAAGTGGAGCTCTCTGCATGTTGCAGTGGCAATGTCTTCATGGTCCAAGGCCAGGTGGACCTGGGGAAGGTTATGGTTGGCACTAGAGGAGACTAAACCAGGCTTAGTCCAAGAAGATATCAAGAGCAGCATCTTCCTCAAGTTCAGCTACAGACACAGTGCATGTCTTCAAGGCCAGGCTGGATGAGGCTTGGAGCAACCTGGTCTAGTGGAAGGTGTCCCTGCCCGTGGCAGGGGGGTTGGAACTGGATGATCTTTAAGGTCCCTTCCAACCCAAACCATTCTATGATTCATGATACTTGCAGACACCATATGATGAGGCTGAAATGAGACAGGAACCACAGCTGAGCAGGACAAGCATCTCTCATCCCTCCACCCCCACTCCCCCATCCTGCTCACCACTAGCATGAGCACCAAGGCAAGCCAAAATCCCAGTGTGTAAAGCAGCGTCATACTTCCAGTGGCAAACTTCCCTGAACAGCATTAGGAACAGAAAAACAGTGGCCAGTGCAAAATTCTTGGCCCTCTTGTTCTTCATGCATTTTTTTAAAAGAACAGGCTATAGTTGGAACTGGAGGAAATGGAGCATAAATATCAAACTTTGTTTAGTCTGGGGAAATATCATTTATAATTAGAGATGGGCATCCTGTTGACATGATACAACTTATTTTAAGCATGAGGTGAGCACATGGTCAATCTCTAATCTTTTTCAAGTGATTAAAAACTGCCAGTTCATCCCTTCCTGGATGGTTTCTTTTCTTTTCTGTTTTTAAGCATAATTTCTAAAAAGCAACTGGGCTAACGTCAGCTCAAGATAATGATGCTTATACTGGCAGTGATGTCTTGGAGCATCTCAGTAGCTGGGAGTTTTGCTTTCTATTCATGCACTTCTGCCTGTTTCCCTGCCAGCCACACCAGCCAAGCCTACTCACCTCTCCCATGGAAGAGGGGGAATCCCGTGAGAGTTGAGTCTGTGGCAAGACGTGGCCTTGGGTTGACCTTGTGTGACCAGTACTGACCTGTGGCCCTTTTTTTGATGTGGGATTTGCTGGTTGCCACATCCTCCTGCCTTAGTGTGGAGGCGTCCAGGATTTGTGCACCACAGGTACCAGCAGGGTTGGTGCTTGTAAGCAGTTTTGGAGGCATGATGCTACAAGTCTTCAGGGTGTGGCATCCCTCCTCGTGTCCTCATGTTCTTTCATGGGGTATGCATGGGTACATCAACGCTGTCAGATAACCCGGCTCCCCACAGTCAACCACATTGTGGGTTAGCTCTCTCATGAGTGCCCTTCCTCACTAAACCAGCTTGTTCCCTCCAAGCTGAGTGTAGATCTGGGATTTCCTTCAGGGCCTGCATCAGGTTTGGCTTCTGCTCCACAAAGTCCTCCTGCATTATCCCAGCGGGATTTGCACAATGTCTCCACATTATTCAAGGCACTTTGAAAGAAATGTTAAAATGAAACAAAGACCTTAGAGCTGTGGGGACACCACCCAGAGCTAGGTGTCTGAGGGATACATACCTGGACATAGCCAAATTGCCCTAGAGAAGGGCCATGTCTGTGCACATCAGGCCAGCAACCACTTCTTGGGAGAGATATCTTTAGTGGGATAAATGTAACTGGAGAAACATCAGCACACAGGTGTCACTGGGAATCAGCCATAGGTTGACCCATGTCTTCTGCAGCTCATACACCAGAGGTGTAACGACAGCAGGATCTGTGGGAATAATTTCTTTTGCTTCCATGAAATTTATTGTTAGAAGACAATCCTTCCTGTGATAGGTCATTTTCCTCTTAGCAGCAGGTCCACAGGACCGTCTGCTGTGACATCAAGCTGGCCATCAGGTTGGCACCGTGTGGTGACAGGAGGAGATACAATACGTCCTTGTGCCTCACTGAATGCTCTTTGTGGGTCAGTCCCAGTCAAACAAGGTAGAACAGACCAAGAGGTGAGTTTCAGCTTGGGTAGGAGGCGTACATCGACACATCAATGTCAAGATCATGCCAAACCAAACAGTGCAGCCTTATTCATTAGGCATGGTGCCACAAGGTGAAGTGATAGTGTGCAATTAGTTCAGACACTGAGGACAAATACAACTTTCAGATCATAAGCTCACTCCTTGGTACTGCTCTGTATTCTTGGGTCCACCAATATATCTTGAAAACGCTAAGCTGAGGACATCAATAAGTTTCTGGGACTGCCGCACACATGCAAGCTTCTCCACAGGATCTGCTTCTGGTGCCAAGAAAAGTCAATGAGAGATCATTTACTTACTAATTGTTTAGCCATTTGGCCTTTAATAAATATACATATACAGCTATACATGTACACTGGCAATAGCTATTGCAGTAATAAAATCATTATTTACTTCTTTATCATTATTTACACACTGCTATTAAATTTATTATCCTTGTTACATACTTATTAGAATCATAGAATGAATCATAGAATCATAGAATGGTTTGGGTTGGAAAGGACCTTAAAGATCATCTAGTCCCAACCCCCCTGTCATAGGCAGGGACACCTTCCACTAGACCAGGTTGCTCAAAGCCTCATCCAGCCTGGCCTTGAAGACATCCAGGGATGGGGCATCCACAACATCTCTGGGCAACCTGTCCCAGTGCCTCACCACCCTCTCTGTGAAGAATTTCTTCCTGATATCTAATCTAAACCTCCCTGATTTCAATTTATACCCATTCCCCCTTGTCCTATCACTACAGGCTCTTGTAAAAAGTCCTCTCCCAGCACCCTTGTAGGCCCCCTTCAGATACTGGAAAACTGCAATGAGGTCTCCTTGGAGCCTCCTCTTCTCCAGGCTGAACAAGCCCAATTCTTGCAGCCTTTCATCATAGGAGAGGTGCTCCAGCCCTCTGATCATCTTCTTATTGCAACAACATGCTCAAAATGTATTTACTACGATATTTAATGAACCCCATCTTTCACATCTGTAGATGTTTTCATCTGGCGTCTCTCAGTGTGCTGCAGCTCTGAAGTAACTGACTCACGGGAGATGGTGTGCTACAGAAAATGAGCAGTAACCTGTTGCGTAGAAGCAAAGGCTGGGAGCCGGCAGATGTTTAGTAGAATCCGCAAAGCTGCTTAGCACATGGTATAAAAGGACATGGCTTTTATGTGATTTTATTAAGCAGATCCAGGAAAGTGTGACATAATTGATGCTGTCCAGGAGAAGGGAGTCAGCATCTCATTTTTTTGGTGAAAATGAGACTCATAGAATGGTTTGGGTTGGAAGGGACCTTAAAGACCATCTAGTTCCAACCCCCCTGCCATGGGCAGGGACACCTTCCACTAGACCAGGTTGCTCCAAGCCTCATCCAGCCTGGCCTTGGACACTTCCAGGGATGGGGCACCCCCAGCTTCTCTGGGCAACCTGTTCCAGTTTTTCACCACCCTCTCCAGGAAGAATTTCTTCCTGGTGTCCAGTCTAAAACTCCCTCATTCAGTTTAAACCCATTACCCCTTGTCCTGTCACTCCCTGCCCTTGTAAAAAATTCCCTCCCAGCTTTCTTGTCAGACCCTTCAGGTACTGGACGGTGTTATAAAGTCTCCACGGAGCCTTCTCTTGTCCAGGCTTAAGAATCATTAGTCACCATTGCACATCTCAGTGTAAAGGAAGGAAAAATACTGGATTCTGAAGCCAAACCTCTCCTCCATGTGGGAGGTCACCAAGTGGAAGTGCTTCGCATGCACCCAGGGGAGAAGGTGCAAGGTTTGCAGTGGTCCTTGGTGTCTGTGGGAGCTCCCTGGTGCTGTGGCCTGGGGGAGGTCAGGTCCTGGCTAGTGAAGCCAGGACTGGGTTTGGTCCTAAGACACCCACTCAGGAGCTGGCAAAACCCTGTCAGAGATTTGTACTCCTTCAAAATACCATGTGGAGCCTGTGGACACCTGCAAAGGTAGCAGGACACTTCTAGGCAGAAGACAACATGGACAATGTGCAGGTCTCCCACCGATTTACACAAGGGCACTGCTGCTGAAATAAACGTGAGCCTCACACCCAAGAAAAAAGAAATAAAAATCCATCTCATTGCCCTTTTTAGAAGGGATTTGTGTTATTACCTATTCAAGCATTAAATTGAATTTATCCTTTCCCCCAAGGGTGCGTTCAGCCCTCCCCCTGCTGTGCCACAGAGACATACCTGAGCTGTTGGGACACCACACACGATGCATTTGCCCTACTGCAACACTCTGCCCTATATACCTTTTTCCTGCACACCCCATCCTGCATGGACTTGGAGCTCGGGGTTTGCAGCCAACTAGGTGCCCATGATTTACCCCAGCCCTGGCGAGCGCTGGTCCCGAGAAGCTGCAGGTCCAAGTGTCTGAAAGCACACGCTCACATCTGTGGGACAGGCACGGCAAACTTCAGAGACAAGCACGTGTCCCAGAAGAAGCCCACAGAGGGGACTTTTTGTGGTATTCACAGACTGTTTCATGTGTCAATATGAGAGGAGCGTAATTACCAGCTGAGAAACTGCAGGAAATAAGCCAAGGTTGAATGAACGAAATGGAAAATAAAGAGAAGCGCAGAGGACACACACATTTTAAAACTATTACGGAGGTATGTATTCACGTGCTCGTGGGAGCCTGGGAATATATAAGAGCTCATGACTGCGAAGGAATGAATTCAAGGACCAGTCTATGGGGAGTATTTTTTTTCCCTGTGACTTCAAACTTCTCTCGGAGCTCGCAGAGTTTTAGTCAGCTGGCATGCAACAGAGGTACGACTTCCCCAAGGAAACTCTTCCTCGACTTGCGCTGGAAAGGCTGCTGGGAGAGTCCGGGAGGCAGAAGGCTGCAAGCAGAGGCGAAACCTCCTCCTCCTCCTCCAGCCACAGAGCAGGTACGTGGAGACGCGTGCGTGTCCGGGAGCTGCTGGAAAGTTGAGCTTTTCGACTGCGGGAGAGACAGGGGCTCCGGTGACTTAGAGCTGCAGCCTGTAAAAATAACACAGATGAGGAAGGTACTGTATAAATAAAATATACTGTGTTTATGAATAGGCTGAGGATGGCTCTATCCACACAGCTGTATATTTAATCCATCAGGGACTTGCACTGCAGCGAGTTACATCCTTTACATTAAGGAGGCACCGGTTAGTTTATAACAATACAGTTGTCATATGCTTGCTTTGTTATTATTCTCTGTGTTTACAGTAATGGAAGAGGAGGAGATGGCGTTTGGTTTTTTTCTTTCTTCACAAGACTTTAGTCTATTTATGGTGTTACTGCATTATAGCGCTCTGAACCAGGAGTGCTGCAGAGATCAGCAGCGTGCGCTGATTAAATGCCGCTTGCCCAGCTCTCCGACACTGAATCCTAATATAGCCTTGGGCAAATCACACAGTCCCCAGGTAAAATGGGCAAAATGCCGTTTAGCTCATCTGCTCTTTTTACTATCAGCCCTGTCATTGAACTCTCCCTGATGGAGCATGAGGTGTGAGATGGCAGGGTTGTTTTTCTACTCTTAAGATCCTGACAGCTTGAATGTCACCTTGGGTGAACGATGACTTACTGGTAGTGTTTTGCTGCATCTGGACTGTTATCACCAGGAATTAATGTTTAGACAACATTTGGACTTAGTAAAGTTTTAGAAAACCTTAACTTGTATAAAAGCCACAGATGATTTTTTTTATTTTGATAAAAATACAAATACCCTTAAATAGAAGCCAGGGTTTGGCTTTCCACAACAGTGGAAATTTGGGGTTTACTAAGATGTAATAATTTCAACTTTAAAAATCATCTTATTATTCTAAAATGCTGAAATTCTTTATTTTTCAGTAACAAAACCTCACTATCAGTCATCTCTTTTAAAGCAGAAGGTAACAGCTTAGTGACTCTATCAGTGCTTGGCCTTTTACTAACACAATGATGGATGGATTTGGGGGGGGTATCAGTATCACACAAGTTAAATCTATCATAAATAATCTTCCTCACTTATTTTTATCTCATGTTGGAGATAATATAAATTGAGTGCTCCTTTTCTCACTGACCCCACCATAAGTAAAAGGAAAATTGCTGAATTATAAACCAATTTCTCTCTTTCTTTGCTGCCCTTAGATTAAAGCTGTTGAGAAAAGGTTCTGGTTTGGTTCCTGGATTTGAGTTGCTCCAGTAATTTTGTTCTCCAGGGAGAGCATTTCATGTTCAAGTAGTTTAATCCTCAAATGCCAGTTTACATCAGTCTTTGTTGACGTGTTTCCACATTCCCATCGGTTGCTGTCCCTTCATCTAGCCCCTCTCTCACAAAGCCTCCATGCTGGTGGGTTTCATGCAACTCTCATTCATTTTCATTCTGTCTCCTGGAGAAAGGAGTAAAAAAAGGTGAATAACACAGGGGAACTGCTAAACCCGTTGTGTCCAATGAACTAGAAAGGTTAATTTTTGGTAGGGAGATGGTGTTGGCTGCACACCTGACAGAGGTGCACATGGAGAGAAGGCAGAGAGAGAGGGAAGGCAGGCAGTGGCTTCAAAGGCCACGTTGGGATTACAGGAGATGTAGAATTCACTATTTTGATGTGTGGACTTGACACCAGAGAGGCAGGAGGCTGCATCTGCCCATGGGAGACCAAACATGGTACAGATGGCTCGAGCAAACCAAACCAAACCAGGAGAGACAGTCCTTGGAGATGCCATAGGGATTCAGGAGCTGGAGCTGTGCCTCCTTCTCAAAGGCTGTGGCTGAGGATGGCATGGGCTATTTATTTTTGTAATAGGGTTAATATTAATGTTGTCTCCAGCTCCCTGGTGGGATGAATCACCAGGGAGCTATTCCAGTCGAAAGGCAGCGAGACTTGTCCCAATCCTGCCCTTGCAGTTCAGACCCACTTTCTAAGGCGGGAGCTTGTTTTGTTTACTTCTCTGGAGAGTTTGATTCATGCGGCTTGACACAGGGCTCAACCCAAAAGCAGTGCCTTCGAAAGTAGCAGCGTTATGGATGGACAGACTCCAAAAGGTCTGGAGGTTCAAGACACATAATCGTCAAGACATATTCTTGTTTATCGGAAACCCTTGGGAACCTGCAGCAGATTGTGGACCAGCTCGTGAGAGCCAGCCACTTGGAGTTAATTTTCCTTCTTGCTCTGGGCCAGGCTGGGAAGAGGGTTTGGAGGAGAGGAGAGATCTGATGAGGTGCCCACCAGCCCTAATCCTCAACTTCGGGTGATGTGGGGTGAAATCTAGATGATGTGGGCAGAAACAAAGCAGGCAGCGATTGCTGCGGAGACCACAGGAAAATCAGGAAGGGCCTGATTGCCAAGTCCCAGGTGAAAACCCTTTGGCACCCATGGGGGTGGGACAGCCATTGCTATTTTGTGCAGGTGGGCAAAAGAGCTTGATTCTCCAATCTGCCTGATGGAGATGACCCAGTCTGGGGGCGGTGACCCTTGCTTTGCAGATGTGACGACCACGCACATACCACGCTGATGTTTCAACACCACTTTAAGGTATAAACTGCTGGGTAGCCCAAAGCATTAAAACATGGGAAATGGTACGCCAGTCAACTGCTTAAGGGTCTTTAAAACTACTTGCTGTCATATACCCTTGAGGAAAGGGAGAAGATGGCAAGGACACATCTTACCCAGCACAGTTGGTGTGCCTCTAAGGCTGTGGTTTTAATTAGGCAAAGTCCTGAGCAGCAGAATCAGTGCGTGCCCTTCCCTCCTGCTTTGGCATTTGTTTCTGTCCAGGCTCTTCTTCACAGTTCAGCTGGTGCAGCTGCTTGGCCACTCGCTAGAACAGCTTGAGCTGTCTTTTTAAAAAGCACCACCAACAAAAACCTGGCTATTTTTACCCCTGCAAATCCAAACTTACCAAAGTGCTCTAAACATCCAGGTGTAGGAAAATACAAAGCTGCAATCATCCAGGGCATTCATTACTCTCCACTGCAGGCATGATACTTGTATTCCATCTCCAAATCAAATCAAAATATCCTATTTAAAAAAAAAAAAAGTATTTTTAAACTATTTTTCTTTTCTTGAAGACCTCAAATTTTTGAGGTTTTCCTTGCAAAAGTTCCTGTGTGATGCAAGTGCTGTTGCATGCTGCTGGCGAAGTGAACTCTAAACCCCGAGTATCCAAAAGACATTCAAACCTCTGGACATCACAGCAGTCTCCATCTTCAATGTGAGTTTTTTTCTCACCCCAAGGGGATTGCAGATGGAGGGCTTGACTCTGGGGAGTGTGCCAAGGGGATCAAGTGAAAAACAACGCTGCAGCCAGCTCCAACCAAGGGGAGCTCAAGACGCTACATGCTGGGGGAAGGTGATCAAAACCTGTCTGATGAGAGCCCAGTCAAGGCCACTTGTCCAGGGTTGTGATAATCTCCCTGGCAGATCATTCTCCTGAGAACTAAATGTGGATTCTTCTATCCATTACACCTAATCACGCTCTCTCCTGCCCACACGCCTCTTCATAGCATTTATGCGTCTCATTTCAGGGTGCAAAGCAAACCAGATTATTAGAACCCAGCCCTCTTGCATATTATTTCAACCATGGGAAAAGTGCATTGCAACAGTTCAGGCTTGCGAGGCTGGAAGGCAGCAATGGGGAAATGTATGTAAAGGCAGCTTTTCCAGAAGCAGGTCTTAATTAGCAAAAGGAAGTGAGGAAACCAGCAATTAGACAGCTGCTCGAGCCCTAGAGGGCAGCACAAAATAATAAATAAAAAGCTGAACTCAATCTAAAATCATCTTCTGCACAACCAAAGCATCCCTTCTGAAATGGGAAGTTTTTACTAGCATGTCTGGTAAATCGAGCACTACTCACTAGCAGCTCATCTGGATGTTTGGACCTTATCAATCTCCCTAATTCCTTCCTCGTACCATGAAAATCCTTCAAGTCAGGTGTGTTGTAGCTGACACCGAACCCCCACCCTGCCAGCAGATTACTACCGCACTCTGATTATTGGGACCACTGCAAAGAGAGTTATTTTATCCAGGACAGGTTTCTAGATTCTGGGCTTTATATTGATCAGCCATGAATTTGAAACCATTAATCCTCAAGCACTGTTTTCCTAACGATGCAGAGAGTGATTTAGGTGCCGGAGTAGGAGGTTGCAACCCTCCAGGAATGTAACTCGCGGACACAAACCACTAAAGTAAACACACCGCCTTGCTCCACGAACACAGCTAAACAATGGCATCGGCAACGATAAGTCACTTATTCCCCTGAGCAAACCCGTGGCCCGATCCTAACAGTTCCTCTGGCAAAAATCCCCCTCATTTCTCAACGCCTGCCCCGAGCAAGGGCTTCAGGATGTCGCACAGTAGCTGAGTCCGTCCGGAGCACAGCGGTGGCTAGGACCCAGCAAAAGCTCTGAGAGGAGTCCGGAGGAAGACAAGCAACATAATTTAAAGCAGACACTGTCCCAAATAAGGTTATTTCCCTGAAAATGCCTTCATTATGAAGCTACGAGTGAGCCTCTTGGCGTCCCGAATGGGTGAATGTGACGCTAAAGAACAATTTCATCGGTACCAGGACTGAGCCGGTTTTGAAGAGCTGGATATGCTTTTTAAAGACGTGATAAGCAGTGTTTGGGGAGGCGAGAAACCCTTGAAACAAGGTAAATGTGGAATATTCACTCTTTTTAACCCTGAAGGCTCTGACACAGCAGCACAGTATCTTGTGTGAAAAAGGATTAGACCCTTGGGATTTTGGTTTGTGTATCCTCTTGTATTTAACCACAGGAGAATGTCTCTGTTAGTTGTCTAAGCAGTAACAAAAATTATCTTAGGGGGAAATTTGGAAGGTGTTATCTACAAGCAACACCTATGAAGTGGGTTCAGGGTTAATCCTGAGTTGGAGGCAAATATTGTTCTGGAGTGGGAACTGGGCAAACTGGGTTTAAACCTGGGTTCTTCCATGGTTTTAAATGCTTCTGGGGGCAAATCCCTGCTCTTCTCTGCTTTTGCCCTCCATTTGTTAAGTGGATGTGCTGATGTGGTTTGGGTTCCACACTTTTCTAAATGCTATTTATCCTACTTAATAAATTTCCTTGGAGGTGTTACTGAAATCAGCTATATTTTTTATCTGTGGATGGGGCTGGGTAATTCTGAAGTACCCTGATGGAAATCTGTGACACTGAATGTGGTTCAGAGCTCAATCCTGCTCTGAGGTATGCTGGGATTTTTATTGCAGCTGCCAGAGGGAGCAAACTGGCACCAAGCACGAAGATGCTTCAACTCTGGGAAAGCCTCAGACCTCTAAAAGCTCCTTTAGGTCAAGTTGCTGCTGCTGCTGCTCCTGGACTGTTTTTGTAAGCTGTGGTTAGAGACATCAGTGCCAGTGTCAGCAGGCAGGGTTTAAGTGGTGATGCTCTTATATTTATATATATATATATATGTATACATATATATAGAACTAAATATCACCTTGGCAAGGGAATCTCCATGAACAAGGAGGTTGTGCTGTGTCATGAGAAGTGACTTACCTTCCTCTGCACAGAGTCCCTGAGGTCTCATATTGGAAGAGACCACCACACCCTAGTGCTTCAGGAGGTGACAGCACCCTAAAAACACCCTGAGGGACAGCGTCCTTGCTTACTACAGATCTGTCTTACAAAGTGGCCATTAAATCAGGTTTTTGAGTTCAAATACATCAATTTCCCAGTTGCTTTATAAAGTTATAATTTAGGAAGTTTCAAAGCATGTTAAGACCCTGGATTGTGTCAAGTTTATCATCATCAAAGAAAAGGGACCATTTTTTGAACTGGCAGTGTGTCAAGAGCAGACATCCCAGAGCGCATGGGAGGTGTGCTGTCCATCAGGGTGGTGCCCTGTTGTGGGTAATATCCATGGAGATTTCATCAGCTTAATTCATTGGATTTAAACAGAAACAATTTCCATTTGAGTAAAGGCTCTGAGTAAAGCCTTGTAATCATTGGTATGTTTGTCTTTTCTCTCAGTTCCAGCAAACTAATACCCAAATGATACAACTCATTTTCTCCTCCTTATAAGAGGCACCCACTCCTCTAAGCCTGGGGAATGAGAAACAAAGGGGGAATGCCAGAGACATTATAGATGGTGGTATCAGCAATTCCTCTCCCAATAGGATTATTTCAGTGTATTTGGCAAACAATAATTAAAAAGGTGGAGAATGAATATTCTTGGTCTTGTTTTAGAGGGGGGAAACAAGCTAGTGATCTTACTGCTGAGCCACAAAGACAAACTCCAAGCTCTTTGACCTTGGGGTCCCAGATCATCACCCATCTCTCATTGTTTACCTGAAATGGAAGGACTGTGCGATTTGAAAATAGAGTAGCTGAGCTCTAAGCCTTCCCAGTTTCTCTCTCCCTAATACACAACTCTTTTCTCTTGTTGGGAAGCGATGGGATGGGCAAGTTCCCATGGTGAACCTGTTGGCACCACTGTTCAGCAATTGCCATTGCTGCACAGAAGCACGGCCATCAGCTGCATCCCTCAAAGAGTGACTAAGTGGAAGGATCTCCACCAGCTGGGAACGATCCCGTCTCTTTTGTTTCCAGCCTCCTGATACTCTGTGGATGGAAGCTGCTGAGTAACAGTACGCTGATGGCGGTTTTTGGTGGCACATGTGCATGAGATTGGTGTGTGTTTGGAGCTTGCTGGATGCACACTTGCTCCTGGAAAGACTTCAGAGCAGTGGTAGCTAAGGACTACTGTGTGGCTTGCACTTAGGAGCTGCCATGTGTGTCACCAGCTCTGCATATGCGCAGGACCCCCTCAGATCTGCCTGGAAGAAGCCATACAAATACAGACAGGTTCAGCATGTTTGGAACAGAGGCTGTCATAAAGAAGTGATATTTGTAGCTCCCATCTATGGCGACCACAGCCAGAGACCTCATTAGCGTCCATCTAGAAACAAGTCATCTGAAGGTTAAATGTTTTCCCTTGGCCTCATTTTTCTCCCATTCCAGTGACACACTTCCCAGTGTTATTTGCTCCTTTTGCAGTTATTTCTACTCTCTTTCTTCAAGCCTTTTCCTAACAGTTAAACTCTGATGAATCCTTCATTTCACACAAATCCATTCCATTTTATATCTGTCTCTTTGAAAGGTATCTGCTTTCAAATGTATTTAAAAACCTGCCCATACCTGGGATGTATAAAATGGAAAACTAACATTTGG
Organism: Eurypyga helias; assembly: GCF_000690775.1. NCBI lineage: Eukaryota > Metazoa > Chordata > Aves > Eurypygiformes > Eurypygidae > Eurypyga > Eurypyga helias. The sequence continues at coordinate 98,282 of NW_010267432.1, forward strand.
ACAAAGATTTCTCAGTCCATTCTTTAAACTGTTTACATTAACTCAACAAATCTGGATGAGTGTATAAAAGCCCTTTGACACTCGGAGATAAGAAGAGTGGAAAATATTGTGGATGGAAATGGAAACTGTTCCCAGTGCTTGTTTTTGAGTGGCACCCATTTGCTTTGCTCAGGATTTGGCACCCCAGAACTCCAGCCCAGTTGAAAGTACCTGAGCTGGCTCTATGGGGAGAGTGAACATAACTCGGTTGTCTTTCTCCATGGTGCCAGACACACCGCCCAACCTGAGCATCTGGACTTCACTGGGAGGCCTGGGTATCACCTAGGTAGCAGCTGAAATTACACTGGGGCAATCCTGTGAAATGATTTGGACCTTCCTTTCAAGTCCTCATATAAATCTCTCTTTTTCCCACCAGGCTCAAAGGGAGGTACTTAGGTAGGTCGTAACTGCTCCAGGCTCAGAGATGGGTTAATTTATTGCACTGCTTGTTAGATGACGGTCTGGTGCCAGCTTTCACATGCCTTGACCACTCTGTTACATTAGAAATCTAATCATAATTATTTCTACCTGCAGAACCATGAAACTGTACATCATCTTCCTTCTGGCAGTGGTGAACAGAGGGACCTCTAACTATCAGCCCACAGAGGGGATGTCCTGCGAAATGGTAAGGCTGTCCCCCTACTCGGGCCCCTTGAGATCCTGGGTTGGGATTGGGATGTCCTTGGTACAGGGACTGCACAAATAGCTGTGGTCTCTGAGACAGGGAACCCCCAGGACCAGACTCTCCGTGATGGCAGGGGAGGGCTTTGCTGGGTGAGTCAATGCTCAGCAGGCTGTTCTCAGGCTATGTTCTTGTAGTGGCAGTGCATAAAAGGGTAGTGGGAAAGAAGGGTGACTAGCTGGTCTTTTGTAGGAGAGGGGACTGGTTAAAAGAAATTTGACCTGATTTTCCCAGGACTGTACATGGATTCTGTGGCTGAGACAAAGAACTTAGACCTAAAATCAACTCCTTTATATCAGGCGTAAGTTCTTTGTGCTTTATATAAAGCATCTTCTGTGAAATACATCTATACCAGCCCTTCTGTAATAACAAGGAGACTGACCTCCTCTGCCCTGACACAGCATTGCTGCCAGGGTAGTTGTACATGACTTCTGCTGGAGATAAAAGAAGTGACAAAGCCTCTTGCTCCAGTACAAACTTTGCTCCTCGAATTTTTGCAAGCACCTGGTACAATATTATAAATGCTATTCACAGCTGAACTTTCTCCCTTCCCTATCCAAGTGCTTCTGACTGTAACAGGACATTTAAAAATACTTATCTTTTTTTTTTTTTTTTTTCTGAACGTTGAAGCTATTCAGCACAAATCCTGAAGAATTTCCAAAATAGGGAAAAAAATAATTTGCTAGCTGTACACATCTCCCTTATGGGACTCATTCCATTCCTGCCCACCCTGCTGTATTGCTGCACTTCCTGAATTCCAGAGAAATTAAGACCTAGTATATATAAAAAGATCTTGGGAAGGTGACTGGATAGCTCAGTTCATTGGCTGGAGAGGGAAGACTGATGAAGCCACTGTAAACATGACAGCTTGGGTCCCATGTATCATAGTCACATGAAGGCTGGGCAAGACACGCAATAATCCAAGCAGATTCGTCCTGTCCCTTTTCTTGATGGGCCACAGATCAGGCTGATTGCTGAGAAATAAACACATGCTTGTTTCCACCACTCCACTATAAACTTCTTTCATCAAGCCAAAAACCCAAGGTTCTATGCAACTAGGCTGGGATAAATCCAGCCCCGACCAAAAACATGCTACAGTCAGGGGCTTGGTTGCTCATCTGGTATAAATGAAAAGCTCAGCATCGCTAATATCGATGGAGTTTTGCTCATCTTCTTTCGCTGGGTGTTTGGTCCAATGGAAGGAGGAAGGTGTAAATCCAAACACAGCTTAAGGAAAGAGGGAGCTACTGGATTAGCTGATGGGTCCATCAGGAGTCCTGATAACTTCACATGATGATTTTTCATCACAGCCTTGCTGTTTTACACAGTACTTTCCCTGTGGCAACACTTTTAGAATAGCAAAAGCTTGGAAATAAAAAATTTCGTCCCAGGTCTGCTGGAAGAGGCATGGATCTGAAACATGTGCCCTTTTCTGACTCCTGTCATTGAACCAAAGTCCTGTAAAAGATATTTTAGTTAATAAACACACCCTACCAGACCCCTGACATGGGAGCGAGCTCCAGTGATTACATGTTACTGCACTTCTGCCCATTTGAGAGACAATAAGGCATAGGTTAAATGGCAGGAGATTCTTCCTAAGTCATATTGACATCCAGTGAGAGGAATTTACACTAGTTCATGTTTAACCCCCCAAAGGAAGATGTTTCTGCTAATTCATGTTAACTGGGAAAGGAGACGCTTCCAAAAAATTCGTAGAATGGAAGGGTTTTCAGCAAATTTTATATTACCTTGCATCAAGGTCATTCAAGAATGCACATGTGTCTGGTTATCACAGGTCAGTCAATGCCTGGTACCTGGGCAAATTGCTAAGATTTTGTTGTGTAGCTGAGCCTGCACTTGGGCAGCTCTTCTAGACAACGGACATGGACATTGCACAAGAACAAGTCAATACCAAGGGACTCCAGCCCAAACTATTTGGTTCAAACACTCCTGAGTGGATACAGGAGATCAGAGGTGGATGCTTAGATCCAGACGTTTTGTTTGTAGGGCTCTTACTAAGGAGGGTGACAACTTCCACCCAGTGCTGAGCAATGAAGAATGATAATCAGAACCCAAACAATGCTCAACTTTTGAGATGTTTGGTCCTTTTTTCACCAGCAGTTCTTCCTACCCTGCAGTACTTCTTGACAATGGACTTCAAACAAACCAGTGGCAGCATCGTCAGAGATAGTGAAGTCAGAACATGAGACTGCCAAAAACCTGTTTTCCAGCCTCAGGCTGCCAACCCATTGGGCTACCATGTGGGAGGAGGGGAGATACACAACCAGATGCTGTTTGCTCCTTCCCACTGAGATGTGCTTCATCTTTTCTTCCCAGTGTCAATGAGAATGAAATTCATGCAGTTTGAGCCTCAGGGGAGAAAAGATGGTGCAGAACAGACTAGACAAGAAATTCATCGAGGATCAAAATAGTCAGTGAAAAGGAATGAAAGTTAAAAAAAATGGGAGGGAAAATGTTATAGGAACAAATGGCAGACAGTGGGAGGTATAGATTTTATCAGTCCTTTTTATAACTGGGAGGCTTCAGTGGATGCAGATTAAAGGCCCAATCCTGCAAGATACGTGGTGAACTGGGACTGACCTCTCCCCCACTGACTTCGGTGGAAACCAGCCAATTGACACCGATGGGAATTGGCTCAGGACTTTGCCATGGTGCTGGATGCCCAGAGGGAGCAGAGGGTGCTCAACACTTGTTGGGATCTGGCTCAAAGTGTGGGATGAAAACCGGTATTTTCCTTAGGCTGCAAAGCGGCAGCTGCTTTTTCACTCTGGATTTTTGCATCCTTCTGGCTTCTCCCTCTTCCACAAAATGAAGAAGAGACTTCCTGCTCCATTCCTGAGCCTCAGAGCTGAGCCGAGCTCTGTGCACATTTTAGCTCGAAACAAGCAATTCTACAGCAGCTTTGCAGGAAAGAAATAATGTCAGGAATGACAGAAAATTCCCTTCTCCTGTTTTCTAATTTGTTTAGCTGGAGGAGATTTGAGTAATTTGGAGGGATAAAAGGAGAGGTTTCAGGTTTTAATAGGCCATTTACTTGGGATCTTTGGGAAAGATGTACCATGGGAAGGACTGCGAAGCAGCCTGTGTATATCTAGAGTTTGGATGAGCACTTATGCTCTTCTGGCACATTTTTGTGCTGTCTCCAAAACTCACATGATGAAAAAGAGATTCACAAAATGCTGACTATTTTCCCACTTCTCCTAAACAGACCTGCCACTTCATTCACCTAAAAGTTCATATGAAACAGATGGTTTTTAGTATTTTTTACTTGCAATGTTTCTTTAATGTCTGAAAAGCTTTGCGTCATGGAATCCGGAATCTGCTTCTCCACAGAAGTTAGGATTCAACACATTTTTTCTTTCTTTTCTTTCTGATCGCTCCACAAACAGTACATGACCCAGTCACCCACATACATTCATAACAGGAGTTTTCCTCCAGTAAATTAAATGCTGCCTAAGCCTTTCACATTCCACTTCCTCCTGCTGCTGTATGTTCTCCTCAATAACAAAATGCAGCTTGACATTTATGCAAGAATGATCATGTTCATGTTTCCAGTGTTCCTTGTGAACACACACTCCAAATTTTGCTCTGGACATTGAATCAATACTAGCTGCAATTAAACAGACATGTATCTAGAAGACGAATTTGACTTTGATGCTTGTGTTATTTCCCAACCCTGATGGTGAGAACTGGTCTGAAAAGGCATGACCCTCACTGCACATCACAACTTTTTTCCTCTCAAAAGCTGGCTTAACATAATTTTTCTTTTCAATGCTGTATCATGGATGTCTTTTTTGGGTTGTTTCATAACGCATCCTCCGCATCCAAGGAGGAGGGAACTGTTGCCTTAAGAACAGTATAAATATGGATCGTAAAAAGCAGGAGGAGTTTAGGGTTTTGCATTAGAAATGTTTCAGCAGTTGAAGACCCATTTGGCTAATGATTCATTGCTTAACTGAGCCTAAAGGAAGAGACGATCAAATATCTGAGAGTGTGACTAAAGAGAGATGGGTTTTGTGCCATAGGATCCCTATATGTTGCTCCACCTCCTTGCTTTGAGACCTATGCTACCAACAGACTGGGGCTCTTCTAAGAACTACTTATTATTGCGAGTAGGGAGAATGAGCAGAATCTAATACAGAGATAAAGCTGAGAAAATTAAACATCAGAAGAAAAGTAAGGAAACAGTGCTTGATTGCAATGAAAATAGGGCAAAACTCCTTCACTTAGGACTATTAAGATGAGCCTGGGAGAAAGATACAAAAAGGAGAACATTTAGTAGGTATCACATGCAAATAAAATTCTCTCTGTTGCAAGTCAGAAATGTCTTTAAAATGAAATGAGTGCTCTCAGCTGCAAAGAAGCATTAAGATTGTTGTCCTTGCTGTCTGAATGTTCAGAAAAACAGTATGATCAGTGTTTCAGAAGGAGGATCTGCCTGGATGCTGAGTGTTATTTTCTTTATATTTCATGTGAAGATGTTTTTCATTTGTCATGTGACAACCCCTTTTCTCTCTCTGGCAGGCAAACTCGCAGGCGTTTTGCCACAACAGAGACCTTCACCAAATCCCTCGTGAGCTCCATCCGAATGTAAACAAAATAGATCTGTCTGGAAATCTGATTCAAAGCATCCCTGAAATGCCATTATCATTTTACACTTCCCTCCAGTGCCTGGATTTAAGCTCTAACCAGATAAGCTTCATCACGCCTGGAGTCTTTGCACACATGACAAGCTTGCTGGAAATAAATTTAGCCGACAATCACTTATATGACCTTGCTCAGAATGGGACAGAGGGGATTGGACTTTTACCCAAGGTGGAAATACTGGACTTGTCCCACAACAGTCTGTACAATGGGATGGCCGAGTATTTCATTAAACAAGCTCCAGCACTGCGTTATCTTTCCTTGGCAGACAACAGTATTATAACGATATCACAAAAGATGTTTCAGGGTTCTCCCAGACTTGTGGAGATAGATCTTCAGAGTAATATCATCATGGAAATAGAACAAGGTGCTTTTGAGACTCTAGTGAACCTTTCCAAACTCAATCTCTCCATGAATTCAATTACTTGCATCTCCGATTTCAACCTCAGGCAGCTGGAGATACTTGACCTTAGCAGGAATAGCATCGAGACCTTCCACACCACAAATTCAGACGATGAATATAGCTTAAGATGTTTGGACCTGAGTGAAAACAAACTGCTTCACTTTCCAGTCTTCCCCCAGGTAAATAAGCTGGTAACTCTGAATTTATCGAAGAATTTAATCCAGCTTACTGCTGAATCCCCTCATAATAAAATGGACTATATGGAAAATGAATGGCTAGATGCTTCTTTTCATCTTCTTGATCAGAAGCAAAGTAGAAATAAAAGTTCTCTTTATTTATCCCAGCTTGTATATTTAGACTTAAGTTATAATGAAATCAAATCCATTCCGGATGAATTCTTTGAATCAATGTTGTCGCTTCACACCCTTAATCTCAGCAAAAACTGTCTTCAGGCATTTGCAGTAACTTATGACAGTGCATTGATCTCCCTAACAGTCCTCGACTTGAGTTACAATGCTTTGCAGAACCTTCTCCTAGATGCTGGCACGCTGTCAAATTTGAAGGAGCTGTATATTCAAGACAACCATCTTCAGACCCTGCAATTTGACATCTTCTCGAGCCTTCCTAGCCTCAGACTGCTTAATCTACAGAGCAACAATATCAGCCTTTGCAGCATGTACTCCGGATTAGCTAAGCAAAGACTTGCTGGAGAGGAAAGTGGTTGTGTATCGTTTGTTGATTCTCCTACTCTTCAGTACTTGTACCTAGCCGACAACATGCTCAACATCCTACCAGCATACACTTTCTACAAGACTTCTCTGATTGTCTTGGATCTCTCCATAAACCCCGGGCTGAAAATAGAAGTTAAAGCATTATCAGGACTGGAGAAGTCCCTGGAATACTTGTATTTACATGGCAATTGCCTAATAGATTTAAATATTGACTTGCCTTGTTTTAGTCACCTTAAACATTTAAACCTCTCTGAAAATCAGCTGAATTGGCTGCCTAAGTGGGGTAGTGACTCTCCATTGGAAGTTCTGGACCTAAGGAACAATAGGTTTAGTACATTACAGAACAGCAATATTTTAGCATTAGAAAATTCCCTTAAAAACTTGTATCTCACTGGGAACCCGCTCAACTGCTGTGGAAACATCTGGCTCTCATCAATGATCCAGAACAAAAATGTCCAGATCCCAAACGTGGAGCACTTAACGTGCCAGTACACTCAGAACTTTGGGTACCAGGAAGAAATGCACATCGGGAACATTAGACCAGAAGACTGTGAAAAAGAGGATCTGAAGAAAATCAACTTCCTTATTATATTAACATTTGTGTTGGTTTTATCTGTGATCATCATTGGCGTAGGTTCATTTTTTTGCTTCCGCAGGCAGAACTTCAGCCATCAGTTTAAAGCATAGGAACAGAAAATGCCTTGAAAAAAATGAAGAAATCAGGTGCTACACTGCCAATGTGGAGAAATTGAGGGTAAAATTCCCATCTTTGATTTTTAACTGTGGATTTTAAGATGGTTTCATAGTGCTCCTGAACTGTACCACTATAGTGCTCTGGGTTGCAGGGACTGAAAGGAGAATTTGCCATGTTTTGCACTTGCTTCATTCACAAGCAGATCTGCTTAAAAACTTTATACAGTGGTAGAAGGGGCCACTGTAAAGTCCTGATGTTGTTTTGAGTGAGGTGTAATTTAAACCAGACCGAAAGAAAAAGCTCTCTAAGGTCTTGAGACTTTGCACCAAGCTCAGAGATACTTCATGATGTCACATTCACAGAAAGACTTTATGCAAATTGAGCACTGTAACTGATTCACCTCTTTATGACAGTCATTGATGACATCAACTGAGTAAGAAAGCCCATCTCAAAGATACATGCTTCCATGATATATTTTTCCTTGAACTGTGAGCTGTGCTTTTTCCTAACTGAAATAACAGTTCCTAACCCGGTTTAAGCTTAAATCATACGAGCCAGTGCCAGGGTGGGACAATATGCAAGCTTTCAGTCCTTGAAGTTGGTTGCAAATCTCCCATGAGTGCCAAAACATTGAAAATTTAGCTTAAAAAAGGAAGTCACAGTTCATGTGTGTTGTGCTCATTGCTGCCATTTAGAAAATCCACAGCTACCCATGGGAACCACAGACCTGGGTGGTAGGAACCTCTTTGGATACTTCCCTTTCTTTGTAGCATATGTTGCTCCAGCCGCTGAGGCAAGACACGAGAGGCAGATGAGGTTAATTAGTCTTGGCATTTAATACCCATGAGGGATGTAAGAGAAATCTCAGGTGTGAAACAGCTGCACTATGTCACCCAGATCTGCTCAGAAGGTCACAGGTCCACAGTTCAACTCAAAGAGGTGAAATTTGCTCCTCACGTGCAATACATATTTAACTGGGTTTAATGTGAAGAAATTCATCTCTGGAGTGAAGGTTTATAAAAAAAAATAAAATCTTGGAGAATGAATTTCAACCAGCTACCATTGGACTGAAATGTTTATATTTCTAAGGAAAGCCATTGGGAACTCACTGCATACAGTTGCATTTCAATGCAAACCAATAATATGTCTATTTTTGAACGTCACAGGAGGTTAGACAGCAAAAAGGTGTTTTATAAATACTGGTGTGAAACGTTACACAGGCAACCTAGTCCTGGGCCATTATTCAGACCAGATGTCCACTGTCTCTCCCTCAAAAGGTATTGTGATCTAGACGACTGGCTGCAAGAAAAATTGTGTAGACTGTCATTCTGTGACAGGTTTAACATGGCCAACCAAAAGCTGACACCGACCTATGTTATGTTCCATACTCTGACAGCAGATTCACCCTTTTGAGGGGAAAAGAAGTTCACCAACAGCGGGAACCTGACCTACTATTGGGGTTCAATGGCTTCGAAAGGAGCTATATCAGGCTTTCTGTTAATGCCAGGAACTGTACATAAGAGAAATAAAGGTCAAACCAAAACCTGTGCAGGTAAATAACCTCAGAGTCAAATTGCTGCTCCTTCTGTTTCTTCCAGCTAGTGAATGTCAAAATTAAACACACTACAAAAAGGTGTATAATTCTATTTTTAAAACAGTTATGTAAGAAACAGGCTGGTAGTTTTCATTGTGGAATTTTGTACAATAAAAACACCTTTGAATTTTGTAAAAAGCACAGGGTTGTGAATATATTAAAGCACCAGCTTGGAATGCTCCACACATGAAAAGCTATGTCTTCCTATTTTTCTATGGTGTTCAGACTCCACCTTAGACTTTTACCTTCTGGTCCCGCAGCAAGGACAGCTGCTCCATATCTTAGTCTACAACTGATGGACAACAAGGAGATCCACTGAAGATGTAGGTAAGCATTTGCACAAAGAGTCAGCAACAACAGAGCCCAATTTAACATCTACAAAAGTCAACACCACCCCTTGGCTCAAGCTCTATTTTTGTAGGAGGAAGTTTGCACAGCAGCAATACCAGGGACTGGTTGGAAGCCCAACGCTGCAGTTGGTGGGCTTTTCCTTCGGTAGGAGAGCAAGCTGATCTGTGTGCCCAAATGCTGGCTAATTTAGCCACATGCTGAGTTCATGCCTTTTGTGTCGAGCACAGCAAGATTATATCTCCTTGTGAGAACCACTATTAGCTTGGCTGCCATGACTGGAATTAGTTAATAACCTGATGACAGAGCCAAACCCATTTAATTAACGGTTTTAACACTGCTTTTGTTTGGCTCTACCAGAAGGAAGTGCTTGTTATTACTAAACATCTGGGACTAATTAGACTTCCATTGACTTCCCTAGGAGCTGAAACAGCTTTCTCGAGGAATAAGCCTCAGGAGTAAAGAGCAGCATGGCTCATTTGGATTTCTCTGTTAGCAGTACAAGCAACTGAGCAGTGACATGAGCCCACTCCAGCCAATTCTGTTATTCCGGATGGGATGAGGACCATGAGGGAAACAAAATATGAATGAAAGAGCAAAAAGAGGGAAAACAGGGAGAAATGGGAGCTCTCCATGATTATTCCTCAATTCTTGCCTCCTGTCTGCTTCTGTGCCCAAATGCCAAAGTGCCTGATATTGCATCAAACGTACTCGCACATCACTCAGACATTGCACATCCTTCTGCCAGTTAGCCCAACCACCCTAATTGGTTGCCACGATACCAGCTGTTTTGACCATGATTTTGTAACCTCAATTTGCCCCCTCATTCACTGTTCTTTCATAACATGTCTGCACAGCCTCTGTTGGTGCAAAGACAGTTCATGTTGCTAAGCCAGGGAATGTCCTTCTGGGTTACATAGTAGAGAATTTATGCAGCCAATGCACTTTTTTTTTAATTATTTAATTGTTGCATGCAACAAGTGGCTTCGTCTCTGCAGATGTTTGCACAGGGCAGGGCAAAAGATCTCTTTCAAATATTTTCAACCACAGTTTGCTGTGGTTTGTTCCCAAAAGCAATCCTCTGCATTTCAGTCAGATAAATATAAGTACTGGAAGCACTAGAAACACTCCCAGAGAGAGTCCCTAAGAGTTCTGCAAGTCATGACTCACATTGGTCACCCATGGAAAGTCAAGTCTCAGTTTCCAAAGGCATTGGCTCTTCCCACAAAGCCAAGACAAAGCAATACCCTAGCATCTGGTTAAAGACCTTCTTGAAGGGACCCTGCTTCAACCCTGAACTGGCCATGGTGCATTACTATAAAACCCAGTAAGTGCCTCCTAATATTTTGGGAGAACAGAGCATTTGCTTTCCTCTTCCTATCTATTCCTCATGTTACCCAGTACCCTCCTACTTGTCTGGGAAGAAACAAACCAAAACCAAAACCTGAATCCCCTGTATAGCCACATGAGAGAAAAACGTGTCTTACCTTGCATGACAAGGTATCCTTCTGGCCATTTCTATTATTTTCCATGAAGATGTGCCTATTCTGCCTGTGCACACATGTACAAAGACACAGGCACACACAGGCTAGTGTAAGAAATACATCACTTCAGGATTAGCTTTGCTAACCTAAATTAGAACAGCCTGTATTAACAACCAGCCCCTGGTGCTGGTGCCTGTGGGTTCCTATTTCATGCCTGTCCGTGTGAAGCAATTTGAAAAGATTTTCAAAAGCAATCCATGATTTATTTCAGGTGCCTAAATTTGCAGCCTGCATCTCACTGCTCCTGAAACAAGCCTGAATTTCCAGAAAACTGGGTCCTTTTCCTCTCAAAACCAAGTCTCTGTAGTATGTTTTATACAAAACCCAGAAAAAAAAATGAAATTGTCCCAATGTATATATATATAAAATTCTTTCACTTACTGCTTTCTAATGAGAGTTGCCTGCTCCGTCAGAGCTGTGTTGAGCATCTGAAGAGCTGCAATACAGCAAAGCTACCCACCAACACCTCCTCTGACAACACCTGTAGCCTGTTCTCAGAAGGACCAAGTTAAATATCTCCTCACTCACAGAGCAATCATTCACCTGCTGTTGTGAAAGAGGAAAATTATCCATAAGAAAAGAATAAAAATTAAGTCTGGGGCTTGCAGCTTTCTGACAATGCTGTAACTATCCAGCCATAGAAGATTTTGGTGTTAGGGGTCATGGATGGGTGAGGGTCCAAATAGATTTTGCCAAGAAACATGAGGAAAGGAGAATGAAAGGAGTTGAAAGCCATCAGAGTTCAGGGTGATTGATGGGAAAAGGAGAAAACAAAGGGTTGGTGCAATTCCCTCCAAGAAGTGGAGAGTTGAAAATATTTGAGGAACAGGCAGTAATAGGTACCTACCCACCTCTCCTCAACCCATGAGGTTAGAGAAGATCTGTGATGCTTCAGCCCATCTCTTACAGTGGAAAAATGAAAAGAGAGCCTTGGAGATGGATAACAAAGAAGGAGATATGAGGGATGATAGAAGTGAAGTATGGAAGAGAAGTGGAGTAGATAAGAGGGTTTTAATGTGATTCAGCTCTTCATGGTGGGTAACCAAGAATCATCATAGAATCACAGAATGGTTTGGGTTGGAAGGGACCTTAAAGACCATCTAGTTCCAACCCCCCTGCCATGGGCAGGGACACCTTGCACTAGACCAGGTTGCTCCAAGCCTCATCCAGCCTGGCCTTGAACACTTCCAGGGATGAGGCATCCACAGCTTCTCTGGGCAACCTGTCCCTGTGCCTCCTCACCCTCTGCGTGAAGAACTTCTTGTTCTGGAAGGTGCTATAAGGTCTCCCTGGAGCCTTCTCTTCTCCAGGCTGCAGCTTTCCAGTACCTGAAAGGGGCCTAGAAAGAAGCTGGGAGGGGACTTTTTACAAGGGCCTGTAGTGACAGGACAAGGGGTAATGGGTTTAAATTGAAAGTGGGGACATTTAGATTGGATATCAGGAAGAAGTTCTTCAGGAGGGAAAAGAGACTGAATAAGCACAGAACCTTCCAAGGACGGCCCTTTGGGCTGCGTAACATTCTTTCTCAAGCAAAGACATTTGGAAGCTGATGCAACATGATACTAAACAAAATTTTGACAAGTAGAAGAGAAGAGCCCTACAACACTGGGAGAGTCACTTTTCTCCCAAGCTATTGATAATAGCTGTTCTGTTGCACTGCAAAGCCAAGTCAGTTCCACATATTTCCCCCTCCTGTCCCTTTCTAGCACTTTTGCATCAAAACCACACATTTTTCAGTTCATCAGCAGTATTCTTTATGAAGAAACATTCTGGAAGGTGACAACAGAAGAGATTCCTCTCAACTGTTTCTGACTTTCCCAGAAAATGGAGAGGAGAGGGGAGTCCAGGGTCCCAGAGACAAGACCAGAGAAGTAGAGAACAGCATTTTGAGACAGAAAAACCCCAAGGAGAAGAAAATTTGGGATAGGGAACTGGGAAAGAGGCATGGGGTGGGGAGAACAGAAGGAGAATAAGCACAGCTAAGACAGGAATTTGGAAGACAAATGGGGAAGGAATGATCAGGATGAAATCAGGAGTAGAAGTGGAGTGTAGCATTACAGGGCAAAAGTAAAGGAAAGGAAGGCTGCAGAGTACTTTACATTTCTGTATTTAAGATGAGGGAACAGAGCTTTTACCATGTCTGTGGATGACACTAAATGGAGCAGTGGTTGGTATGTTGGGGGCAGAGATGCTATTAAGGTGGACCTTCCACTTCAGAGCAAGTCTCTGATAGAAGACCTGCAGCTTGGACAGAACAAGCTCGTGCAACTCTCCAACCTCAGGACAAGACAATGGGAAAGCAGCTTTACAGAAAAAGACCTGAGGGTTTGGGTGGACAAGTTGTCCATGATTCAACATCATGCCCTAGTGACAATGAACTTCAGCTGCATACTGAGCTCTATTTGCAAAAGCTTAGTTAGAAAGTCAAGAGATTCTGTTACTCCCCTCTGTTTGGCACACGTAACATGACATCTGGATACTGTGTCCAGCTGTGGGCCACCCGGTGCAAGAGAGAGACAGACAAACTGCAGTGAGATCAGCAGAGGCCACCGGGATGGTCAGGGGGCTGGAGTATATGATACCTGAGAAGGAGATGGAGGGAACGAGGCCTGTTCAGCCTGCAGAAGAGGGTGTCTTGTGAGGAAATTTTATCACCACTAGAAGGGCAGTTACAAAGAAGACAGCATCAGCTCCTCCCTGGAGTATTCAGATAAAGGACAAGATGCAAGTGCTGAGAATTAAACTTTGGGAATCACAGAATCATAGAAATGCTTAGGTTGCAAAAAACCATTAAGATCATCGAGTCCAACTATGAAACTAATGCAGCCAAGTCCAACATTAAACCATGTCCCTAGGCACAGCATCTACATGTCTGTTAAATACCCCCCTGGATGGTGATTCCACCACCTCCCTGGGCAGCCCATTCCAATGCCTGACAGCCCTTTCTGGGAAGACATTTTCCATAATATCCCATCTAAACCTTCCCTGACACAACCTGAGGCCATTTTCTTTTGTCCTATCTCTTGTTACCTGGGACAAGAGACCAACACACCACACACACACCCTGCACCTGCCTTTCAGGGATTTGGAGAGAGAGACAAGATCTCCCCTGAGCCTCCTCTTCTCCACGCGGAACACCCCTAGCTCTATCAGCCACTCCTCACAGGACTTGTGCTCCAGACCCTTCCCCAGCTCCATTCCCTTCTTTGGACACGCTCCAGCCCCTCCGTGTCTTGCCGGGAGGGGCCCAAACTGCCCCCAGGATTCGAGGTGCAGCTGCACCAGTGCCCAGCACAGGGGGACAATCCCTGCCCTGGTCCTGTTTGCCACACTGTCCCTGATGCTGGCCAGGATGCCATTGGCCTTCTTGACCACCTGGGCACATGTCAGCTCATGTTCAGCTTCTGTCGACCAACACCACCAGGTCCTTTTCTGCCAGGCAGCTTTCCAGCCCCTCGTCCCCAAGCCTGGAGTGTTGCAGCGGGTTGTTTTGGCCCAGATGCAGGACCCAACACTTGACCTTGTTGAACCTCATACAATTGGCCTCAACCCATCGATCCAGCCTGTCCAGATCCCTCTGCAGAGGTGTCCTGCCCTCCGCAGAACAACACTTCTGGCCAATTTGATGTCATCCCCAAACTGACTGACGGTGCCCTTGATCCCCTCGTCCAGGTCACTGGTAAAGATATTAAAGAGAACTGGCCCCAGCACTGAGCCCTGGGGAACAAACACCACGTGTGATCGCCTGCCAACTGGATTTAACTCCATTCACCCATCCAGCCAGTTTTTCACCCAACAAAGACTACACCCAGCCAAGCCATGGGCAGCCAGATTCTCCAGGAGACACTGTGGGAAATGGTATCAAAGGCTTTACTAAAGTCCAGGTAGACAACACCCACAGCCTTTCCCTCGTCCACTCAACGGGTCACCTTGTCACAGAAGGAGATCAGGTTACTCAAGCAGGACCTGCCTTTCATAAACCCACACTGACTGTGCCTGATCACCTGGTTGTCCTGTATGTGTCACATGATGGCACTCAAGGCGATCTACTCCAGAACCTTCCCTGGCACTGAGGTCAGGTTGACAGGCCTGTAGTCCCCCGAATCCTCCTTCCAGCCCTTCTTGTAGATGGGTGTCACACTGGCTAAACTCCAGTCAACTGGGACCTCCACTGTTAACCATGACTGCTGATAGATCATAGAATCATAGAATCATAGAATGGTTTGGGTTGGAACACCTCCACCAGCTCCCTCAGTAGATCCCATCCAGTCCCAGACACTTGTGGGTGTCTAAGTGTTGCAGCAGGTCACTAACCTTTTCCCCTTGGATTATGAGGGCTTCATTCTGCTCTTCATCCTTGTCTTCCAGCTCAGGGGGTTGGGTACCTGGAGGCCAACTGGTCTTACTATTAAAGACTGCGGCAACGATGGCATGAAGTACCTCAGCCTTTTCCTCATCCTTTGTCACTCTATTTCCTCCCCTGCATCCAGTAAAGGATGGAGATTCTCCTTAGCCCTTTTTTCATTGTTAATGTATTTGTAGAAACATTTTTATTGTCTTTTACAGCAGTAGCCAGATTAAGTTATAGCTGGGTTTTGTCCCTACAAGATGTTCAGATTGAACATAAGGAAAAAAATCTTCATAATGAGAGATGTCAAACTCTGGAAAATCCTTGGAGTTTTTCAAAACCTGTCAGAGCAAGGCCCTCAGCAACCACTTCTGACACTGAAGTTGGCCCTGCTTTGACCAGGGAGCTGGGCTGGAGCTCTCCAGAGACCCCTTCCAACCTGAATTATTCTACGAATCTTTGCAAAACAAGAAGGGGTCGTGCACTTAAGTGAGGAGTAGAGGAGTAGAGAAACCTCTGAGCACCACTCTCTTAGTGGTATCTAATCCTTGCACTGAAGCTGTCAAAGGGATTTGACGGTAGAAGTGTCCAGAGAGATGTCAGATGTGGGCAGAGTTAGTCAGATCGTGGAAGTCTGAGTTTACATAATGTTTCTTTTTATTATTATTATTTTTAGAGCTCAAATTCAAAATTATTGTTTTCAAATTTTTCCATGAAAATTCTGAAAAATGCAAAGGTGGGAAATGTTTGCTTTGTAAGGCCAGAGCTTCAGTTCGAATTCAGTTATTCCTTCTTCAGCAAACACATTCTTATACAAATAAAAAAAAAAATCATTGCAACATTCAGTTTGCTTTTATTATCTTTGTTCTAGAGAGGATGAGGAAATTGTTCAATTGGCTAATGCTAAATAACACCTCCACATCCCAATTATCACTAAAAGAAAGCAAAATAAAATAAAAATAAAATGTTAGGCTGTTGAAACTATATAAATCTTTTCATATTTTAACACATCAAATGGCATTGGGACACAGGAAGAATATAAAATAAAATAATGGCACTAAGTTTTTGAAATTCCAAGAGAACTATGAGGTAAGATTTTCAATCAAAAATCTTTTTTATTGTAAAACTTCCTTCCATTATGAGTGATTATATCATAATTTTTGCTTTTTTATAATATTTACAGGAGTTACAACTCCACTGCCTTTCAATTTAAAATGTTGTAACAAAAAATTCTGGCAAGGGTTTTACACTGAAGAGTTTCAAACCCCAGCTTCATTAATTGCTGCTTACTCTTGGAAAGAGCTCTTTGCAGCAGACTTTAGCATATGTTTCTTGCCTTACATATGTGATTCAAGACCATATGTTTCCTCTAATCTGTTGTTGTGTTCCGCTACAGACATCAGACAAGTTACTGCATTGCTGAACTGAACCCATCACCTCTAAATTAAGCTCCTTTCCTGTTTGGGGAAAAATGATGCCCAGGGACGTGAAGGGCCACAAAAGGATTTGGATGCTTTAATTGTCAATCTAGGTATTTAAGTCCAAAATCTCAATCTTTGCAGCCTTTGTTCAGCTGCTGATTCTTCCATCTGGTGCCTAAAGTCCATAGAGGACTGTGTTTGATGTTGAAATTCCCTGTGCATTTAACAGTCTGCTCCCTGGCATATTCAGAAAACACAGCACAAAACCATTCATACCTGTGTAAGACCCAACAGGGCTCTCATGTGCAGCATCCCTCTGCCAAGTCTCCTAAGCAGGTAGATGCTGCTGAAGCATTGCTGCTAGATAAAGCTCTGTACAAAGCGTAGCTGGAACTAGAGCTGCCATAATGACTCCATGCCTAGACTACCTGTTCAACTCTCTTTTCTACCCAGACAGGTATTTTCTACTCCTCAAGCAGTACTCACCTTGCTAGTCCAAGGGGAGTGCTGAGTGGACCCTTATCCTCAATTCTGCCTCAATTTATAGAATGTTGTGCCCCTGAAGGAGCACTCCAGTAATCCTTGGAGGAGGGAACTGCGCCCTCAGCATAATGAATGGCCATGGGCACTGCAGAAAGCAATGGGGAAGAACCTGAATGAGGCACTTGGGAAGTGTCTTGATCCCATATTTCTTGATGTACTGAAGAAAGCAACTCCCTGTAGAGGAAAAAATTGACCCACCATGTGACGTAGTTTACATGGTGTTCCAAACACTATGCTATAAGAGAATAGAGAAAGAAATGCCACCACATCCTTCAGTCAGTGTGTTTCATGAGGAAGGACTAGGGATATGAATCACCAGTAGCCGGTGCCGTCTCCCTCTGTAGACCACATTAAGGCATTTAAGTCACAGAGAGAGGTTAAAATGCAAGTGATATCATGACATCTGGGTCCCCTGACAGACATCTAAATTACCCTAGTCCATTTACATTTACATGGGCTGGAGGCTGTGACTCAGGTCTTCTGGGAGATGTGCAGTCTTGCCACATAGTGATCTGAACCTCTCTTCTGGCTCCATCAACAGTATTAACTATATCTACACTGGTTGCAAAAGTATCATCGACCAGCAGCTCACATGGTGATGTCTACATCAAGATGCTCACGTTTAAGTATCATAGAATCATAGAATTCTTTATGTTGGAAAAGACCCTTAAGATAATTGGGTCCAACTGTTAACCCAACCCTGCTCATAGCACCACTAAACCATATTTCTAAGCAGCTCATCCACATGTCTCCTAAATCCCTCCAGGGAAGGTGGCTACACCACCTCCCTGCGCAGGCTGTTCCAATGCCTGACAGACCTTTCTGGGAAGACATGTTCTCTAATATCCAATCTAAACCTTCCCTGGAGCAACTGGAGGTCATTTCCTCTTTTTCCATTTCTTGTCACTTGAGAGAAGAGACCAACACCCCCTCCCTGCAACTTCCTTTCAGGGAGTTGTAGAGAGCGATAAGGTCTCCGCTGAGCTTCCTCTTCTCCAGGCTGAACACCACCAGCTCCCTCAGCCACTCCTCACAGGACTTGTGCTCCAGACCCTTCCCCAGCTCTGTTACCTTTTCTGGACATGCTGCAGCCCCTCAGTTTCTTTCTTGCAGTGAGGAGCCCGAAACTGACCCCAGGATTCGATGTGCTGCCTCACCAGTGCCCAGTACAGGAGGACAATCCTTGCCTTGGTCCTGCTGGTCACACTGTTTCTGACATAAGACAGAACTTAACCTTAACCCAGAGCTAAAACCTTGAGCCAACTGCATGAACATAGGCATCTAGTTCAGTCTATGACAAGAAACTAGTGTTATTTGGGATGTTCCTGGCTTTTGGACTACATTAGTTCAGAGCTTTCAGGGCAGAAAGTAAACCTAGCTACTCCTGAGTATCAGCTGGAGGCTAGCCAGCGTACCCCAGAGTATCTCAAAAGCAACTGAACACCATCTTGTGGGCATCCAGTCAAACTCACTGTTGGATAAGAAGTCAGAATTAGTTGGAAAAACAGGCATTCTGAGTCCTTGTCTTTAAATGGTTGATATGTTAGATCTGTTCTCTGAAGTCTAATGTCAGTTTGCCCTGTTAAGCAGTAATCAAACCCACAAATCAAGACCAGCTTTCAATAAGGAAAGTTTTGCATAACTCTCTGCCTGTGCACATCCAATGTCATATTATCTGTTTTTCTTCTTTTCCCACGGTGTAATTGCTTTTACAACCTCCTGTTTCCATAGACGGCTCACGAGGAGGCTTTTGAGTAAATGCATTTAAAGTACACTTCCTAATGCTCTTCTTCTGGATTCACCCACACAAAGTAGTCTCAGATATCTCCTAGCAGAGTACCTGAGTGCTGCATGGTTAAACAAACCACTTACTGTGGTCTGTGAAGCAATGCTTTCAGCATCTCATGACCCAAATGGTTTTTGTTTTCCTTACGACTTCATATTTCACAACTTGTCTGTTGGGATTTTGGTCTTGTGAAAGAGTTGCTTTGGGAATAAAGCCTTATCTCAACGAAAGATCTTGTTTTATTTGGATCAAATAAAATGAATAGATCTCTCTAACTTTCATCTCCCAATAATAATAATAATAAAAGCTTTATTCAATTATTAAAAGGCAAAAAGACATAGATAAGTTTTGCATACAAACATCAAAACGCCCTTGCTTTTCCACTGCACTGTTTCAGATACCTCCACAAATTACAAATAAAGACACAACATACTATCTGCATTGGGAAGGTATGGCAATCATTTTTCTGGTTCAGTCAGAGCAGTTTTTGAAGACGTTCCAGCTGTTAATGAATGAGGTCAAGTTACAGTTTGTTCACCAGCCAAGCTTTCACAACTCTCTACACCTCTCCTTGCCTGTGAAGTAGTTTAAACAATCTTCATGTTTTATTTGACAAATGGGACAGGCTATGACTATGTCCGGTATCATTTGCATCCTGCCTAGGGATAATTTCTTAGGTCATGACACCCAACTCCATGGCAGGTGCTTCTATCCCTCTTCTGCCGTCTCGCTTTGCAGTGTTCCCAAATGCACTCCTCAAGGTCCCTGGTACTTTGTCTCAAGAATGAGGTCACAAAACCTGGAAAAGTTTTCCAGCCAGACACTGTGAGAGAGTTCAGAGGGAATGCAGCAGCAACAGGGAAAGGTGTGAAAAACGGGACCTTTGCAGAAAGGTTATGAGAATTGGTTCACAGTGGAAGGGGGAGAATTAAAGCATATAAACAGAAAGGGATTTTTTAAACAATCTGAATCAGCAGGGAAGATGGAATAAACACATAGAAAATATAAGTCAAATGTTGAGTGGATTTTTACAGCCTCGGTGGTGGTGTAGACATAAATGTATGTTGGGATCGATCCTGAACCTGAGGGACACACCAGAAACTGCCTCCTGGAAGAGGCTTTATGCATGGGGAAGGGAGTGGATGTTTTCCTATCAGTTTGGACTTACAGATGTTGGAATGTGAATTATTCAGGACTTCTGAGACAACTCTAATTATCCTGGAGTGTTTTCAGATCAGCCTAAGTGCTTGAATTCTTATTGTACTACAAATGAACAATGTACTTGTTTCTCCCGGGACAATTCAACCAACATATCCAAGTTCCTGCTTGGGAGCAACCCTTAGGCGGGATAGTTTCATTCACACCAGTGAACATACTGCTGCTGGTGGTGCTCATCTGTTGCTCTACAAATGGTACCAACAACACATATGGAACTGGTGATGACATTAGCTCAGCCAGTTTGATGCATCCAGCAACTTTTTGACTGCTCAGAGGACAACCTGAATGAAAGATGATGGCACCATCAAAAGTGAAGTTTTAGAGAGAGTATTCCTTCTTTTAGTGCATTTCTTTCTTTTTCTTCCCCAGCTGTTCTGTTTACTCCATCCTGACTGCTGCCTTCTTCTCCCTCTGTTCTTCACTGGATTCCTCTCATCTCTTCTAAGCTGTCTGTCCCAAGAAGGACATAAACTCAACAAATTTTGATCCCAAGCTGAACATTTGAACTGCATTGTATTTGAGTGGACTGGAGATTAGGCCAAAGGAATTTATGCATCCATATTTCATCAGGAGATAAGGCTTCTCTTTCTTGTTTATTATTCCTAAAATCTTTCAATTTTTAGAAACAGTATTATTGATTAGGAAAAAAAAATTCTGTTCTAATTGGAACAGTCATTTCAGTGCACCAAAATGTCATAATACCAGCCAAGTCTCTGCTCTAAATGATGTAGGCAAGCATGAATTATGAGCTGGCACTGTGTCAAAAATGCAACTATTGTTCTCAAAAACAGGATGCAGACCAAGGGGAAATGGTGTCTAGTCTTGACTGCTCATAGTATAGGCATAAAAACCCCCACCGTAGTCCAGTGGAAAAGGTCAAATCTTCATTGGATAATTTTTTTTTTATTTTCCTGAATGTGTTGATTGCCACCGTGTGAGGGTCTGGATCACCAAATATGCCTAAAAGTATTTGTTTCTTCCATCAGCTTGTGGAGTGCATTATCCATGGCACACGCAGAAGACTTCTAAGCGGCAAATGATTCTTCATAAACATGGAAAGTTCCTTTTTAGCCATGTTTTTAATCTGAACCTACATAAAAATCGCTTTAAAATCATTGCACTCTTTGGACATAGGTGGAGAAAGAATAATTTTTTTGCATTCCTCACGTGAGCATTTGTCCGCATTAGTGTCCCACTGAGAGTCCTGCAGGGATCAGGACTGCCCTGTGTCAGTTATGTATCAAAACACATCTGAAGATCTTCCAAACTCATCCAAAACTGGGTGGAGAGAAAAACAACCTGGCTCTTTCCATAGATGGAGAGGACCTGCAGAAGCTCTTCCAAGCACACAGAGAAACTGTGCAAGATGACTTCATTTGGAATATCCTTATCTGGAAAACACCTGCTTGCGCATAGCTCTCACCCTGCAGTGTGTGTCAGTAGCTCACACCCCCTTTTTGCAACAAAATGCATTTGGCCAAGGGTGAAAATATGCACAAGGCAGGAGTTCTACATTAACCCCAAGGCATACGCACCTTTTCTGAATTTCCTTGTAATTCCCCATTTTTCCAGATCCCCTGGGGTAAGAGCTAGACTTGAACCTTCCAGTTTAGCAACCAGACCAATTGGCTCCTCAGCCAAAGCTGAGCTGAATGGGACTTCCCTGTATTGTTTTTCTGGCTGGATGGCTGCCCTTCTCCCTCCCTTGGGTTGGGATAACCCTTCCAAAAGGGAGTTGGACCCCGAGGATGTTGTGAGAGGGAACTTTTCCAGGGTTTAGCAATACCCGGATAACATTTAAGAGCAGCTCCTTATTGCAGTGAAAGGAAGGAGAGAAGGATGGAGCAGTGAAAACAACCCTGGGGGTTTGGCAGCAGACTTGCTGCCTTTCCAGGATGCTTCTGTATACAGTGGTTAGGAATAAATCAGGCTTTCCCCAAACCCTAGCTACTCAGGGCTACCGTTTTCCTTTAATGCAGTAACATGTGCCACAAATCATGTCTTTATAACTCAACACCAAATCAGGCTATGAGTACATTCCTCCATTACAGAAACAGCCCCCCACCCTGAGAAGGGTTTCTCCAGACAAGCCCTATGCCAGGGAAAATATTTCTGGGAAAAGGCATTACACAGCCCTCCCCAGCAGCTCCATCTTTCTCTTTGACCTCCCCAAGGGAACATCTCCACAGACGGATGCAAGCAGATGAATACTTGCTCCACCCCAACTCTGAGCTGGTCGTCCACAAGTTGGCTCTGGCTGGGATCCTCATGGATTCATGTGCCTGAGCTCAGAGCTTCCAGCAAGGATCTGTCATGGGCACACAGCTCCCAGGCAGGGTCGGGTCATGTCCTATCAGTGTCACTACATTGACAAGTCCAGTGTGAAATCAAAGGCTGAAGAGCCAGGAGGTGACGTAGCTGTCCTACAGTGCTCCCCGCTATTAAATTAGGAAAACACCTAATAAAACTGGAAACAGCCAATCCCTCTGTCCACTTGAACTGGCAGCAATGACTCAGTAGCAGATAGATTGCTCTGACATCTAGTGCTGTTTTTATCCATCACAAAGAAAGCTATCCCAGAAAAGGCAGCACAGTGGGCTGGCACGGCTCACCACATCTATCCAGGGGAATGGTCCAGGGGTCACATCTAACATCACAAAACCAGGATAGCTGGTTCGATGGACAGCTGGGATGTGAGGGATGTCTTTACTATATACCATGCATGATTAGTCAACACAAGCAGCCTCATTTCCCTGCAGGGTCCTGGAGAAAGATGTGGTTTTTGAAGGATAGCAATGCTCCAGAGAATTAAGTTTGGTGTAGATGAAGGAGAAAGTAATGATGGAGCCAATTTTGCAGTCAGTCCGCATAAATCAGTGGGTGTCATGCTTGAGAATTGCATTAGGTGTGGCTCGTTCCTTCCCAGTGAGGAAGAGTGACCCAGACCTCAGCGGGCTTCTTGTTGCTTCTGCAATATTGTGGTTACACTCTAGCAAAGCGAAGAGGTAGATAGGACAGAGATGAGGTTCAACCACTGCCTGGGATCAGACCACAGCTCACTGTGTCCTGGAGAGGGGAGATAGGCTAGGAGGGGTGCAGACAGGCGGCTCAGCAGCCCGAGGGTGGGTTTTTTGGCTAATTCTGTGATGTTACTCATGCAGACTCTCTGGCTGCCTGCTCCTGACTGGGGTTGTTTAGCAGATAAGCAGTTCCCTGATTATCAGCTGCAGAAGTGATAGTCGAATTAACAAGCCAAATATTATATTTTTCTCACAGTGGGAGGATTGTCCCTATTGGGAAGGCTTGGAAAATAGCCAAAGGGGCATGAGAAATCCGGGGTGGGGAGCAGAGGTCATGCAAGGTAGTAGACAACTCTTTTCCTGTGGTACTTTTAGGTATTCAGCCTCCATTTGTGAAGTGCCAGCTAGTGCAGGGACAATCCAATCATTCTGGGGTGTATACATATATGAGGTGCAGGATTGTGGTTTTTCACTGTTTTTTCTGTTGTCACTGTTTTTCTCTACTCAACTATTGACAGTGATTATGAGGCAAAACAAACAGCCTTCCTCTAGCAGAGCTTCCCTTTGTCTGTGTCCTCACTCCCCATTCAGGTGGTCCTTGCTTGCTGCAGAGCTAGCGGGATCTCTGTTCAATTTTCTCATAAATTCTGATTTGATTTACATTTCACTTCAGTTGTATCACTGGGAGGGCAGAGGTCTGGAGGAGAACAAGTAGCTGTCATCATCAGGTAATAAAGGAAATCACAGCCAATTAATCATTACTATTCATTTATTTACAGCACTTAAGTTAATTATCAGTGTTTGAATATCTAAACCCCTTTCATCTAAGGCTGCCCAAAACACTGCACGACTATGTCATTATTGGACTCTTGTAAAGTATTGAAACTGAGCCTCGGAGGAGTTAATTGAGTGTAGAAGTGTAGGTGGAAATTGAATGTAGAAACTGTGACTCACAGTCACTTGCTCGTATCCTTGTATTGTTTGCATTGCTTGTACTGTTTGTAGAGCTCCGATTTCTGAAAACTGGCAGCTTCAACCAGCCCAGTAGAAATAAACTACGATCTAGAATTAACATCAGAGAAATAAATACCCCAAAGACTAACCAATACATATAAATAACTGTCACCCGACATCCCGAGTATGAAAGGTTGTGCGTGTTGGAGAGGTTGCTCTTCACATTAAGGTTAATTGATGGCATAACCAAAAAAGGGCCACTTGGGGTTTTGGTTGCATACTAAAACAGAGGGTGGTGAAACTCCAGCCAGGGCATCACTGCCAAGTCAGACGGGAAATTTGAGAACGCGTTAAGGAAGCTGAAAGAGCACGAGGGGAACTACAAATTAAAACCAGACAATAAGACACTGTTCAAGCACAAGGAAAAAAACCAGTGCTTGTACATACCCAGTGTTTACTTAAGATCTCTTAAGCCACTCATGCTGCTGTTATGGGGTCCAGGGAATATAGATAGATATTTTTAGCCCATTCCACCTAAACCAGAAAAATCCACTTTTGGAAGACTGTCAGCCTGAACTCCAGCTGCAGAGGTAGTTTTCAGTGGGTGAACCATGGTTACTTTATAGAAAATTCTTGAACAAGACATCATATGCATTTGAGTTGCATGTGGCCTTCATTGAGCATCTTGCATATGAGTAAAATAACATCAGTTATCAGTAGTGAGAGGCTACCTTGGAAAGGAGGAGAAAGAACAACCTCAGTCATCAGGCCTACTGGCTCAACCCAATGTGCCAATATGATCCTAGAACAACATATGCTGTTCCATCTTATCTCATTTAGCAAAATCAAGGGAAGGGTCACTGTGCATTATTCTATTCAGCTGGGACAAGAGGTAGAGTGAAGCTTTGATCACATACCCTTGCTGACTCAACAGTCCTCACTGCATCGACGTGGCTCTAAGAAGGCTGAGGAGATCTCATTTCTGTTTTCCTAAAAAAACACATCAGGCTGACCTGAAATTATTGCTGCGAGTTGTTTGTCCTGCAAAATTTCAACATGAAAATTTGCATGATTAACCATAGAAAGCCAGCATGGACCTGCTGACATCACTGATGACTGAAGATGACACATCTGACAGCTCATCTGATGCTACTGATGGAGTTGGTACCATGGGGCCTGTGGTCCAGGGTCCAGATCCCATGCCAAAAGAGGGAACAGGAAGGTAGATACAGCATCTCAGTGCCCATCTACCACCTCACAAGCATTACCCAGGCTGCTTCCCACTCTGGAAAGAGAAGGACACTTGGGAAGGAGACCTCTCTGAAGGAGACACAGAGTTTCCTGTCCCAAATAGTATTTTAAAATGAAAGCAAAATTTGATGATGTACTCTCATTTCAGAGCCACCTAACCTATGAACGTCTTAGCCATGGTTACCCGACAAGGAAAAGGTTGTGATGCTGCTTGGGTCCTCCATCCAGCTCGGGACAGCGAATGACACCTACCACTGTGGACACCCCCAAAACTCTGGAGTGGGATTTCCTTCATTAGAAGAGATTTAAAAGGATTTGAATCTTTGATCTCTGTTTCAGGGACAATCTTTTTTCCTGGAGTTGATATTAAGCTGTTCCTAATCTTCCCTTTCATGAATGGCACATAAACATAGCCTTGGTTTCTGCTGATTTTTGGTCTAAATACATCAAATTTTGTAGCTCAACCCAACGGTTTTATTTAACCACCCCAAAAGAAGAAGGTTTGAAAACTTCATTTCAAGTTGATCCAACCTATCTGTTTATTTTTTTGTTTGGTAACTGAATAGCAACATGTATGATGAGTTTAACCTTCAGCAACGATAGCTTCACCAGCCCTATTCTAGTCAGAGGCAATCACCCTTGAGAGCAGCACGCACAGACTTAGCTGAGCACACAAACTCTTTGCTTGCTAGTAAGCTGCCACTTCTGTCTTTCATTTTCTTTAAAAAAAAGCCACTGTAAATTTATAGCTGAAAGCAATTTTGCAGTAGTCTATATGAAATACAAAGCAGATGCCTTCAATAAGCAGAAACAGAGCAGAGCTGTCTGACGCCTCCGTGGCACAAACAACTTTGATCTGTATTTCAAAGACTGAACTGAGAGTGGATCTGCGCTCCCAAACTTGGTTTGTGCTTCTTTCTTATAGGAGTTACATAAAACATTGTATGTGGCATTGGTTTCCTTACAAGCAGTGTAAAAAAAATGGTCATTTTCCTTATAATCTCTTCCCTGAATTTGGCCTATTGTCCGTATTTAGAAATATCTATTCCCAGTTTTCACTCCTAGCAGATATGTCTTTGATATTTTGCTGAATGACTTCAGATTTATTACGTTCTAGTTTCAGGATGCCAGTCTTAAGATGTGCCCTTTTACACTTGAAATGTTTAATTTACTTCTATATCATTACTTGAGATTAGAAGGAGATCTGGGACCCACCTAAGTCCATACAAAGCTTAAGTGCAACTGGTTGAGCACATCAAAAGCACTAAGAGGCAGTCTTAAATGGATTCAGTATAAATCATTGCAACATTGCTATTGGAAAATGTGCAGTTTAGGTCTCAGAGTTTCCAGAACATGTAGAGAGCGTTCTGACACCAAGAAAGATTATTAACATGTGTCTGGGCTTCGACAGAAAATGGGAAAGCATCAGAAATATATTATTGGGAAAATTAGCTTGATTCTCAAAATTATACTTCCCATTACATCCAAGTGTTGTCTGTTTCATGATGTGTTGATCTGGGAAGAACATCAAAAAAGAAAAAAAAACTTCATAGATCATGAATGAGTGCAATAACAGCAAAAGTAACGATGCATTGACACTGGTAATTAGAAACATCACAAAGCTTCATAAAATGGGCAATCATCAAAGGAATCATCTATTAGAAAAATACGCAGATTACAAAGGGAGACTGTTAATGATATATAGGAATTGCATAATAACATAATGATTAACAGTCATCTGAAATCCTATCTTAGACAGTTAAGTAATTCCCTTATTTACATAGTTATTGTCCTCTTATTCCTTTCCATAATATTTACTTTCCTACTTTCTTATGCACTTTGCAAAGTCAGTGACATATCTTCGAGGTTTAGGACTATATGTCCCATTGCTGCACACCTCTGTTATGGAAAAATCCTGTCATAAAGAGGTATGGTTTGACCTGGGAGCTCTGAAAGAATCAGAACGGGCCATTTACGGCACTGGGACTGAGAAAACAATCCCAACAGTTTCTAGGAAGTGCCTTTCACTATTTCATTTATGTAGAAAACCAGTTTTTGTTGGGTTTTTTTCCCTATTTCATTTTTTTACAAGAACTCAGAAAATCTTTTCAAATTTAGAGAATTCAACCTACCCAAGCAGCCTCTTTAAATGCTCATTAAAGGTTGTGATATGGCAGTAGCAGCACTTTTACAGTCTTAAGCATCTAGAAAATATCCTGGTGTCAGCTGCAAATGACAGTAACACTCTCCTCATTGCCATCAGAGTGGAGTGCTGAATTTTTAAGATGTACTTTATCCGTCAGACCCTGATGGAACGATAATAACAGCAGGTGGGGGAGAAGTCTTTGGTCATTTAGTTCTTCCCACTTGTTTCAGCCTTGCAATAATTTTCATGTCAGCTTTGAATCAGATTAAACATTTAAGGATGTCAGCTTGTCACTGGCATAATTTTTTTGTTATATATAGCTAATCTTTTATACCTAAGTTCTATGGGCTCACATTTTTCAGAAATGTTTTAATGGCCTATGAAGTCTTCATTTTGGTAGACCACTTCCTGCTTTTTTTTGGTTTGGTTTTGGTTTTTTTCTTTTTTTAAAACTGTCACCAGTTTGGTCTGGAATCTGAACACCTTCAAGGTTATCTCATGACAGTCTGTTTTCAGATCTGGGCTCTGAGTCCTGGCCTGATGATGGTGAGATTCATCCCATCTCACCCCATCACTTAAAGCTGGGCAGATAATCCGAGGTGTTGGTCCATAGCCAACAGACAGACAGAGGCACCTACAGAAAACTCGCATCACCAGGAAGTAATTTTACATCTTTTGGGGCAGGAAGAATATTCTTTAAAGATTCTTTTCTCTCTCCACAGCTACCAGTAGAAGAGGCCGATCATTTTTCAGAAGTTGAAATAAAAAGTGTCAGATCCAACCATTAACGCTTCATCAGTTAGTGTAGGATTAAGCCACATGTGTGTGTCTTTTCTACAGAAGTCAACACCATACCTGGTCTTTCACTTTTATCAGAAACAGCTCAGACAAAAATTTGCCAAGGAAAGTCCAAAAGTGCTTGATACACCCTAGGAGGCTGAGTGGGGACACTGGTGACCTTTTTGGGACCTTCCCAACCTGTATCTTTACAAAACTGTATGGAATCAAGATCAGTTGCTGGATCAGGCTCTTCTACAATCAATCTCTAACAGTGCCTCTTTCTCTCCACTGGCAAAAAGCGAGCTCAGACACAAACATCCACATCACACACATTTATATTTAATCTCGAAAATCCCACCAATATGGTCCAAATAGAAAGCACATCTTGTGCAATTTAGTCTCAAATATTTGCATTTTTGACAGTGCAGCTGGGTATCTCCTACTTAGTAGTGAAGGAGAAATATCTCCAAAGCCATTGCAGCATATATGATGTTTATTAGAAAAAGAGCGTTTCTGATATCTGCTATTGAGTGATAATGTGCGAGGTTGAAGAGCGGCCTCACAGTTTATAATTCAGTACACTTTCTGGTTGTCTAAAGACCAGATGTTTCAGCAAGAAGATGATGAGCGCTGAGTAGGGGGAAGGTTTGAGCCCAGGATGATAATGTAGAACTGAAAATTGCACATTCTCCAAAATCTTCTGTGGCCATAAATCACAGTGGGCTCCTTCAAACTGCGTCAGGAGCCAAATTCCACATGCGCCCTCCATCAAAATGAAAATTTATAACAGTGAGAATAGTTACGATCTGGCTTTGAACAAGCAGGAGTTAAATCAACTAGCGGGATGAAAGCAAATGTATTTGCGTTTCAAGGTAACATGAATTAAAAAAATTGACTGAAGATCACCGTTTACCCTATTGTTACAACAAAGTTGAATGGATAAATGAGTGCAGCACATAGTAGTCAAAGCATTTCATAGAATTAGTCTTTGGAGAAGGAAAATGTTTCTTCCTGCATGTATGGAAAAGGAGCTAAACCCCTGACTATTCGTTCATCAAAATGCCAAATCAGAGATTAATACAGAGATCGTATTCTCTCTCTCTGTCCTCCATAGTTTTATGCTAAATGGGTGTGTCCAACGCCCAATGGGATAGATGAATCTCTTCAGAAAACGGGTGACCATTGTCACAGTTTCAGGCGGGGGGTACCTCTTGGGTTCCAAACCTCAGCCATTTCCGGGGACAGTACTATGGTATTTTGCTAGCCAGAGTTAAACCATGACAAGTATCCTACACATCAACATAGTTCAACAGAAATACAGACCCCTGTTGAACTACATTTTTAAATGTGATGCCATGTTGATTGCCTTATACTAGAAACTAGCAACTTATAATGTATTTTTTCTAACAAGCTCAAAGCCAAATGCCAATGATAAAATCAGCATCAGTAAGGGCAAGGGTTTTGATTTGAATGCGGCAAAGCTTCCTCCAGTGTCTGAACTCTGGACACTTCTCCCTCACTCTGAACGTTTTTGATCCAGATTTAAAGGCTGGAGCTGTAAATTTACTTAGGACAGGCTGGATCAAGTCATCAGTTTCTTCCAGCAGTGCTGTGTCCCACAGCAGCAGTAATATCGTTGGCCAATAACAAAATGATGTGACAAGATGAGTTTTTCATAGCTGCTGGATTTACAGACCATAGATTATTTTCCTTTAGAGATATGGAAGATATAAACAGGATCAAAGCTTCCTTCTTGCAAACATTTACATATGTGCTACACTTCATTTATCAGTGTGGGCTAATTGACATTAGACACTTGTGTACATAAAGTAAAATATGTGTATAAATACTATCAGCACATGGGGTCGAAAAGCAAAAAAAAGCCCTTAGGCAAACAGTTATATATAATCAAGTGGGTGTTTAAGAAGTTACAGCTTGTCAGCTCAGCTCTGGTACTTGGCTTGCACACATTCTTCCAGTGCAAGAGCACAACTCCGCTTTTGACCAGAGCAGTGGAGAAGAGATTTAAGCACAAGCATTTTGCTGTGCAGCCAAGGTAGGTTGAGCAAGGGCATGCACAGTGATGGCAGCTCAGCAGAGAGCAGCGTTTTGGTAAAAGTCAGCTGAGGTGTGCTGCCAAATCCTTCTTCAAATGCACTTTCCAAAGGTCATTCCTGCAAGTCATAGGAGGGGTCATCCAGGGGATGAGGAGTGCATTTCCATTTTAGCTCAGGGAGCTGCACAGATCTTGCTGTAAATTTGTGGAAAGGTCCTGTAACCCCCTTGAAGAAGAAATCTTTACTTTATCTCAACACTGTCTCTTTAGAGAAGGAGCAACACTCAAAAAATTTGCACAGCCCAAGTAATTACTGACATGGCTCAAAAGCATTTGCCCCAAACACAGCAACCCTTGATTAGCAGAAAAAGTTAAAAGAGGTATTTTAAGAAGCTTTTCTTTATAAATCACTATTTTGTTGTGTCTCCACAGTCCCAAAATTGAGACATGGCATGCAAATGATCAAATGTGAGTGCAGGATGTTACAAAAACATATCAGCATGTCTGGGTCTACTTTATCTGTGCGGGTAAAGCCAGTTTGTTCATAAATGAGAGTAAGCCACATGAATATTTATATGACAAGCTACCACACAGAGGAAGGAGGACTGTGTTACTCAGCAGTTTGTTGATACGAGAGGTGTACGTGGTGGAATAGCAGCTTTCTGTGATTTCCTATAAAAGGCCTGGAAGGACATAAAACCAATAAACAAATCTGACAGCACTCCAGGTCTGACGGCGTGCTGAATAAGCCTGAGTCATGTGAATTATAATCGCTCATTCGTCAGAAACACAGGAGTGCGCTGGGGGAAAGGAAATGAAAAACACTTAGGGTTCTTGGCACCATCAGAGAGCGCACACCAGTCGGTGTCAGGATCAATCTTCTCACATGTCTGGAAAAGATCATTGCAAAGGACAGGAGATGTAAAAAGAAATATTGGTCTAAAACACTCACAATGGGTCTTGGAAAGGACTTACCTTGCTCTGAACTGAACAAGAGGATGTGATGCTCTGAGCTTGGATCTAGTCTCTTGGTTTAAGTTTCCATTCAGACTTGCCAGGATCAGTTCTCTGCTCTGACCTCCTTTCTCAAAAGTGCAAAATCATGAATCTCTGAGCGCCCTCTAAACCCCACAAAACAGAGCACAGCATCCCAACTGCAGTTGGGTGCAGCAGGATTGGGACGTACCAGAGATCCCACATGGTTCAGCCCCAAACCAACACCTTAACAAATTGCCAAATATAAGTGGAAACCTGTGCTGTATCACTGAACTTTCTTAGAAAAAGGTACCTGTCGAGAATGAGTTCGTCAAAGTGTTTAACCACCAGGAAGAGGTTGCTACTTTGCCATCGGGATGGGAAGGAAAGAGGATTTCTTCTTCCTTGAGCAATTTCACATAGAATCATAGAATCATTTGGGTGGGAAGGGACCTTAAAGACCATCTAGTTCCACCCCCCCTGCCATGGGCAGGGACCCCTTCCACTAGACCAGGTTGCTCCAAGCCTCATCCAGCCTGGTCTTGAACACTTCCAAGGATGGAGCATCCACAGCTTCTCTGGGCAACATGTTCCAGTTACCCCTTGCCCTGTCGCTACAGGCCCTTGTAAAAAGTCCCCTCCCAGCTTCCTTGTAGCCCCCTTCCGGTACTGGAAGGAGCTATAAGGTCTCCCCGGAGCCTTCTCTTCTCCAGGCTGAACAAGTCCAATTCTCGCAGCCTTTCATCATAGCAGAGGTGCTCCAGCCCTCTGACCACCTAGCAGTGGTCAAGCTGGTGGGTAACTTCTGCTTGCTCATCAAAGCTTTGAGGGTTGGATTGTTCAGCAAGAGGTTGCAGATGAAACCCATACGCCTCGAATTGCACATGCTACCAGTGGTGCTCACTGCCTATCCATTTTTACTGTTGACCATCAATATAAGAAGCTCAAATCTAAAAAAGGAATCCACACTTACTTCAAATTCAGACTTGCTAGCTCTTCAGCTCTGGTTTAGATAAATTACCAACCCTCCATAACAGGAAACTGACGTCTAGCATTTATTGATTACAGGCTGGGATTTATGAACAGGGATTATATTCCTTTGTCTGTGACTTTGAACCAGTTGTTGTGGTCAGACCTAGAAAGGCTCTTAGACACCCAATTCCCTGTTGCTTCAGATGACTGAAGAACTTGTCTTGTTCTGTGCATGTGGTCCATCGTTCCTTTACATGCAAAACACCAAACAGCACTCTCCTTGGTTCAGTGTTCTGTTGTGCTGTCACATCGAGTGATGATAATGTTTTGCTATAGTAAAATATTACCATATTATTATATTTGCAATAGTAAAAATTGGCTGTATGTTTACAAAACCTCACTCCCCCTCCCCTCTTTTTTTCAGTGTTTCCTGAATTGAGTATAGTATATATATATACGTATATATGTACACCATATAGTATATAGTGTACTATACACTGCATAGTATATATAGTGTACGTATATATATGCACTATATATATAGGCTGATATTGCATGCTTCATTAAACACTGTAAAGCAATGACATTTTTTAATCAGAACAAAAGCTGTTGTCCCAGACCAATTTTTTTCCCTTAAGAATAATTTTGATTAATCACAGCCTAGATATGTGAGAGTGAGATATTAATCTTTGGCTGACTGCAACTGATATTATGAGCTATCTTAATATTTGAAAAGTGACTCAGAGCCCTGATGCTCATCTTTGAACCTTTGACACCCGTTCAGAGGGCCGACGCTATCCCTTCAGCAAGCATCGCTGGGCTGCATGTTACTTGTTTTCCATGAAAGACATGCCGTGGATGAGCAGAGGAATAACACAGGTCTTCTGAATCAGCAACAGGTTATCTTTCCATGGGGCGCAAAGCAGCACAGCAAGTTGTATCAGACATGGAAGGATGCACTTTCTCTCCTGCGCACAGTAGTTTCCTACAGCCCAGTGTCATAAGGGTTCAGTGGCATTGGCAAAACACCATCCAGAGCTCCAGGACTGGGAATAACTCAATCCTCTAGCACTGCAACACTTTCTACTAGAATAGGAACAACATACGGAGTGTTCTCAGGGGCCAGGATGGGACAAGCTCCCACAGGAACAAAGAACCCCCGCAAACATTGCAACTCTCTCTTCCAACTATAACACACATTTCTGACCTCCCTTCTCTAAAATAAGTGCGGTACACTAAAAAATCCCAATAATCCTTCCAAAACAAAACAACCCACTGCATCTTCTTCTCCCCCAGAGAGAATGAGAGAACAAACACATGATACATTAGTCATAGGCTGTATGATGATCATCTTGTCTGACTTCTTGCGTAAGAGGCCATTAGGCTTCTGGCACTTAATTCATGCTTGAAATGAAGAAAAATGTACTGTGGTGCTTTGGAGAATTGCTAGCAATGGAAATTCAACCACATTCCCTATTCCAAGCTGTTCCAGTGACTTGTTAAAAGCCTTTATTTTAAATCGTGATTTGCCTAGGTCCAACCTCCAGCCTTCAGGTCTCATTCTACTTTTGTCTCTAAGATTGAAAATTCTCTTAAATCAGATACCAAACTACTGATTAAGACATTTATTTCCTCTAGGTTTGACAGCCACACAGTCTGAGCGCTTGTGAATTTCGCTACAAGGTGAATTTTTCAACATCTTAATTATCCTTGGCTTTCTAGTCTGAAATTTTCCAAGCTTAGTTGTTTGGTTTGTGATTGGTTTTGGGTTTTTTTTTAATAGACACTGAAAATGACTACCTCATTCTGGAGACTGTCACTTGAATAGAAACAGAACAAAGTTTACAATTCCCCCACTGATACACTCTGAGATGCCGTCAGATGATTATGTTCACCTGAGCAGCAACCACCCAAGTCCCTTCCAGCCTTGCTGTTTTACATAGTATTCTCTTCTTCACCTTGCAAGTGTGCAGTTTTTGTCCTGTACATATGATTTCATGTTTTCTTATGTCATAAATTTTCCCTTTTATCCATTGCCTTTGTCCCAGTGTTTGTGTCATCTATAAATAACTGATTCTGATTCTTAGTGACAACAAGGATGTGGTAGGATTATCAAACTGCATGCGGTCAAGAACATCTCTCCCCCAGACCAGGTGTTCACTGAAGAAATGAGTACAGAATGAGAACAGAATTAGCAGAATACAGATGGCTTGCTTCCATTAAGCTTATTTATTTCTGAATATTAGCTCTGGAAACTGATGCTATTCTTCAAATGCAGACAGAGGTTCTTTGCTTAACTTTGTGTTATGTGGAACATCAGTGTTGTCTGGCGTCATTAGCTTTTTATATCGTTTACATCAAGAGTACCTTATTTCTGTCTTGGATAGATCACTACTTGAAACTTGACGTTTCCTTCCCTAGTAAGAAGTCCAATGATTTGTTCACAGTCCCCTCTTTATCCCTAGTCCTGTGTTTTTTCTTACCCACAGAGAAGGCACTCAGATTATTTCTTCTGCTGGCTGGTGCAGGGGTGTTGTAGACAGTGCTGCCCCTTCATTCCTTGCTGATTCTGGATTTCTCCTCAGCTGGACAGGAGTTTCTGAACTGATCTGAAGCTGGGCATAAGCCTGAGGTTGCCTAAACCAGACTTGTCATCTGGAAAGTGGAAGAGATATTCACCAAAGGTGTGTGTTCCCAGGGGCACTGGTATCATGGGATGCTATTACAGGCTCCCCAGCAAAGTCCCCATGCCACAGACCCTGCAGCCCCACGGATAGAATTGGTCCACACTGACCCAGGTGGGGGCATAACTTTAGCATCCCATCAGCGTGGGAGGAGGCAGCCTCTCTGAGATATAAGCCTCTCCTCTGGGGTCTTGGTCACTTGGTAGCAGAAGCCAGGGATTCTCTAGGTCCCTGAAGCATTTAGGTGATTATCAAGCTCCCAGACCCACCTCACTTCCCTTTCAATCAGCAACCACACCAGCAGCTGTTAGCTGCACCTAAAGCAAAACAGGGACCCCTCCATCTGCTATGAGACCTGACTCAGTTATTCTAGACACATGACTTTATCACCCCACAGCCTTCTTTAACGAGTTTATCAAGTTTAGCTGGCACAGAGCAAGCCATTAACACTTACAGCATTGATCAGAAGCAACCAAAAATAAGGATTATGTCAAATACAGGAGCCTCATATTCCTCACAAGCTCATTTCCAGCAAATGTTGTCCACAGATCTTTCTCCAAGTTATTACAAACAACACCATTTTCTTTGATCCCAAACCACAAGTGATTTTGATATGAGTTGGCTTACCACAAAGCTCTCTTCCACACACATCGCTCTGACCTCAAAATCAACTCTTTGGTTTGGTCATTGAAGAGACAATTAACGTCATCCCTTTCAAGTAGACAATCATGTGGGAACATCCAAAACAAAGACTTTCATACTCTGAGATTTGTGTCTGACGCAGCAATGAAGCAGAATAGAATTCAAATTACCAGCCTCCTTGAAAAAAACTTTAAAAATACAAAGCTTACCTTGAGAACAGTGTCACAGCTTTCAAAAAGGACAAACTTTGTTAAAAAAAAAAAAAAAAGAAGAGCTTCGACTGCATAGTGACATGCTGTGCTTTGCATTCCTCAGTGGCTATAAATTAGTTAATTGAGGATCTGGTACACATGTGTAGGCATATAAATAATGCAGGCAGATAGCTGAGTTCTGATAAAAAACTTAAAGGCTGTTCCCAGCCGAAAAAAAATTGCAGGGAGCTTGAATGGTGCCCTGAAGTTCTAGTATGTGAATTGCTTCTGTGAGACAAAGTGTTTTTGCATTTGGAAACCAAAGAGTTGTAGAACTTGATTCAGAATATTTATTTGTTCTTGGCTTTAATTCCTAATTTTCCTTATTATGCGGAGGGACATCTCAGGAACATGCAGGTCACATTTTACTACCATTTATACCAGTTCAACCCCAAAGAGGTCAGCAAGACCCTCTGGAAGCCACTCCATGGGCTTGCCAAGAATGGGGGTGTTGGGCATAACTGATCCTTACAGCACAGACCCATCTGACTCATCTGCCTCTTCAGTTCCTTGAAATCCCAGACACTGTGCCTAATGCCAAGAGGAAGCCCATTGTGTAGTGCTCTTCCTCAGATCTACTTGTCTTCACTATCACAGCTTGTTGCCCTCTGTTCCTTATAGGACAGTGGTTCCTGTGGAAGTTATACTTGGAAAACACCTACTGTTAGACTATGGACTTCCTTGGTAATACCAGGAATTGAAGTTTCTACAGGATTTCACCTTTGAAACACTGCCCTACTTTGTATGAGTGTTTTATTACCTATGTTAAGCCATGGTTGAAGGCAACGGGATCAACCCTACTTTGCTTGAAAGAGCATGTCTCTGCCTACTCATCCAAGAGGACTAGTCTAATGGGCTGCAGAAAAGGGCAGATATCTGCTTAGGGTCTGGTGATGCTTGCTGTTCAGATATGACTTCTTCCTCACTCGCACTAGTAAAATCAAGTCTGATTTACAGGTTATAAGACCAGAGTGGATCAGTTTGATTTTTCAGCCTGAATGCCTCTATAATGCAGGGAAGAGGCTCCTTAGGACAAGTTTTTATTTGCACAAAAGAGTATTCATAAGAAAAACATTCAGTTTTTGCTTAAACGTGACCCTGATGGAACATGTTGCAATAGATATGTTTTTTCCTGTTTTTTGCTGCATGCTGCTACTAATGTTCTTTAATTTGTGCTATCACTGATTTAAAAAAAAAAGAAAAGTAGGTTAATAAGGAATGTTCAGATATAAGATTACAACTTACAGTTTTTTCCTTCTGGGGAAAAACATGCTGCTAGCTCATGATCTGGGCCAAAATGTATATCCTGTTTGAAACACTAGAGAACTTCAGAAGCAAAGACACACTTTGCCATCTCACCCTTGAGTTTGTGGTGATCTTCCTCCAGGACTGGGAACGAGGATCACAAGAGGTTCGCAATTCCCCTTTCCTGATTTATGAACTTGATTCCCAACATAAGATGCTTGGCTTGCATCTTATCGACTATTCACAGAAATACTGCATATCCCACACATTTGTCTGTCCTAGCAGTCATTTGTAGGTCAATGTGAGCCGACCAGTGTATTTTGAAGTCAGCACGATAGAGGAACTGGGAGAGTTTTGTGCTGTTTTCATTAACTTCAGACATTTCCTTGTGACTTTATAGCATGTATTCAATCTGGAGGTGAATACGCTATAATTCTAACTGCTATGAAAGGGTAAAAGGAATAATAAATCTGCCACAATTAAGTTCACAGAACAGGGGGAGGATATTCCCCCAAAAGGCTGGAGCACCCAGGGACAGTTCTGGCAGAAAACACTTCTGTATTGCTGGGCTGAGGGGTTCTGATGTCCTTGGCCAAAGCAAGGATGAAGTCTCCATGTTCACATCCAGACTAATCCACTGGACAGTACTGGGCAAAGATTTTCCGGTACTGCTTCCTTGTAATTCCCTTCATCCCCTGCCCCAAAGCTTCCCACTGAAACTCTCTGTCAAATTCTGCCAAAAATTACTGATAGTATTAGTTTTCCCACTTCAGTGCTTGCGGTGCATAGTAAGTACTCGGCCCATGGCTTTCCAGCTCAGGACCCGAGCTCAGGACTTGGAGTCTGGTTTCCAGCATTCAATTTAAGGGACAACTCTCTTACAGGCCACCAAGAACCACATTTAGACTTGAGTGGCCTTTCAGCAGATGATATAACACACCCTATTATATTTGCTGATCATCTTGTCTTCTCTCACTCCTTAATATACTTATTTATTTGTCTCATTGGCCTGATACATCACTTTTAATCTTTTTGAGGAAAGAACGTCACCTCTTATATCTTTCTATGGCACATAGTGTAGCTGGATCCAGTTTCAGTACGACTCTACAATGTGGTGGCCAACGATACTGCAGCTCTGTCAGCAGGTTACATGCACACGCATGTACACATCAAAGCAAACATGTCCTTCTGTCTTCTCTGCTGTGTAAGGACGGCAAAAAATCAGGAACAGCATGTGCGGGGGAGAAACTGAGAACACAGAGACTGCACCCAAAGAGTTTACGTTAGAGCCTACAAATATTGTTAAAAGAAAAATCATAGTTGGGGGAGGTTTTATCTCTGCTTTGAACTTCGGAGCCAATGGTATTTCCCCTTCACGTTCCATATTCTCTGCGGATTATTGGGATTTTCTGCCAGACTCGAGACTGTCTCAGCTTCATTTCCCAAAGAGCAAATATTTCATGTGAATTGCGGTTACTCAGCAATGCTACTCTGAAAGCTCCTTTGGAAATAAAAAGAAAGGAATTGTCTCTTCTCCAGGCGAGTTCCTGCCCTTATCTGCTGGAGCTTATTATCTTGGAAGCACTTCACCTGCTTTGTCTCTGCCAGGGAAGCCTCCAGCGGGCATTTCAAAGGCAAAATTCCCAGCAGAGGACTATTGCTGTGAGAGAAAAAGAAAGCACTGCTGTATTTATTGCTACTATCACATCCTGCTCTTGTTTCAGTTTTGATTTGTTTCTAATATTTCTCAAATCACTGGGAATTTTCTTTTAACATGCTGGAAAGTTGTGACCCTGTTAGGTCTGAAGAAATTGGAAGAATAAGATTTCAAAGTTTAAATGCTAAATTCCACCGAAAGACTGAGCATCTAGTTGTTAATTCTGGCACCAGTGTAATGCCAAAAACCTTCAATGAGCTGCTTGCTCTCCCTAATGAACCCTAAAATCTCATTTGTCTGTGTTTCCAGTAGCAGCACTCCGTACCGGCCTGCGATAGTCTTTTGGTGGTATGAAAAGGACTGCCTAAGTCTTGGTCTCAGCCTTTCAATACCCAGCTTACTCCTAAAATCCAGATGGAGCTCAAAACCCAGCTGTTTCTTTGTCTTCAGGGTCATGTTCTTCAGGGTCTGGCCTGGTCAAGACATCCAGATGTTACCCCACCCCACAAAACAACAGTAGGGGGGATATGGTGCTGGTATGTCCTTTAGCATGATGAAGGGCATTCTTATTTTGGGGAAGATGTGTTTTCAAGTCACCTGAGGGAGAGGAGGGACTTGGATCCCTCATGCCTTGTCTTCCATGAAGCTTTTAAGGTCACCTTGAGTTAAAAGGGAGAAGCTTTATTCCTTCAACATACTGCATGAGAAAGAATTTAGGTAACACAAGAAGAAAGCTTATGTATCCTGACAAGTGCCTTACCAGGTCAGCACTGGGTAGACCAGTCCTCTTTGCAGTCTGAAGATAAAGCCCTTTCTCCCATTACATTTTTTTGTTTTCTATCATATTCTCTGCGCAGCAGCATAAACCTTGTCCTTGGTGCACGTACCTTATGGTAAATCCAAATCCAGCATGAGCTGCCCAGGGGAAGTTAGCCACCTGAAACACCACTACACCGAGATTTCCTCCCTGTAAATCTGACCCTGGTGAAGACTGTACTGATGCTATTAAAATAGCACCCAGAAAACAGGTCCCTAGGGGTAGGTGTTATAAAAGGAATTAAAAACAAGTCCCAAACATCTTTTCCCAAAGAGATCACAGATTAATGAGATAACAAGTGAAGACAAGAAGCAGGCTTCCCAGGGTTGGGAAATGGATAAAAAAGCCAGGGAGAGGACCCTGGCTCCCAGCTGCCAAGCTGGGGCTCTCTTCCATGCTTTATCATTATTATCTCGCATGATTCAGCATCTTATCTGATAACGCACCGCTCATTTAATCCTCACTCCGGGCATCCTAAAAATGCATCCAGTTTCCCGAAAGCCAGGCTGACGTTTTCTTTTGGGCCTCTTCCCATTTGTGCTATTTCCTCTCAGCAAAGCTCAGTAAATAATCTCTCACTTCCTTTTATGTTCACAGCCTTCACATCCCAGCTGACTCCTACCCTACGATCTTCCTCAGCCATCTCCGTGCCAAGCTTTACGTATCAAGCTCTTCAATCCTTTCTCACACATCTCCAGCTATCCAGGAACAGGATTCCCAGAAATGAATGACGTGCTCACGTGGAGACCTACCACAGCTGTGGAACACATCCATGTCTGCAGCTCGGGAAAGGGTCTTTTGGACAAACTTGAAGTTTCAAGCAGGTTTTAGAGCTGTTTCCTAGCAGTAGTGGCATGAAGGTTGTACCTCTGCCTTCAGGTAGGGTAGTTGTTATTCAAAATAGTGGTTGCAATTGCTTAAAACAGAGAAGGTCCTTCAGCTAGAGCGGACAAGGATTGGGAGGACTAATGGAAGACCAGTACATGGTCCTCAGACAGAGGAGAGGGTGCCACTTGCTCCCAAACTGATGTATTTGAATGTGAATTGAACTTCCTGTAGAGGTGAAAAGGGCAAGATTCAGCTGATATCTGAGTTATCAGCTGAGCTGATGATATGCATCTAAAGAGAAATAGGGAGTGATAGGGTAAAAACCTCCTCTTGATCAAGAAGATACGCAAAATAAGGCAGATGAGTCTCCTAAGTGCCTATTTCTCTTTATTCACTATAAATGGAACTTGGGCAATCAGAACTCCTAGAAAAGCCTCCACTACAAACACATCAAGATTAGCAGAGATGAATTTCACCTAAAATGCTGCAGCAATGTGAAAAGGCTAACTAAATGGCGGTCTGTTTCTGAAGAGCAGTGTGATAGTGATTGGTATCAGAGACCAAAATGTTAACCTTAAACCAGAGTTGTAAATATGCTCTTAAATTAAACCCCAGCTTTCGGTTCACTTTGACTGGCAAGGTCTAGTTATTGGTTATTTCAGGATTACGACAGTGAGTTTGGGAATCCTGAAATGAGCTGTAACATTTATTCACTTAAAAATTATCACCAAAATCGCATTTTGGAGTTGTTATCCTCCTATTGTGTGCAACCAGGAAGCTTAAATGATACCATATGAGCTATAGGTAAAAAAACCCAAACAGCAAATTAAAAAAAAATCAAAACAGAAGCAGAAGCCAGTACAGACCCAAATGAACAGCACAAAAACAACCAAACACCCAGCAGCAGCTCCCAGACCCGAGGTCAATACAGTTATGTATGAGGTTATGAGACTGGTGGAAATTCAATTATTTTTTAACTGAGGACTTCAGGCTGATTGAAATGGAGTTAAATTTCATAACTGGAACCACAAGAGGAGAAATTCAGAACTCCTGCTACAGAACGAAAAATTTTGAGCAAAACTCTTTTCTTACAAAAGAAAATTTCAAGTGATTAAGGAGCAATATTTCAACCAAACAAGGATTAATTTGTGACAACTATATTTGATATGCAAATGCATAGTTCCTATTAGAATTAGCTAAATCCTCTTCTGGCAACACTTTGATAGAAGCCTCCATATTTTCTACAACTCTGGATGAGTTAAATTGGAGTCTCCTTAGGAGTCAGACAGTGAACATCTGGTTTGCATCACTGAGATCTAAAGTGTGTGTTTGCATGTGTGCAAAATAACTTCATTACTAACCTCCCCCTTCGTTGCTTGTCTTCTCTCTCTGCTTTGAGACCAGACAAAAAGGGAAAAAAAAAAAATCACATGCCCTGTAATCTCAGCACATCACTGAGAACAAGACTTCAGTTTCTCACAGGTTCCCTCTGAAAAAAAAAAATCTTAATAGTGCCAGCAAGGAGAAAAAATAAGATGATCATGAAATTAGCCATAGCTGTACCTTTGCCATCCACAAAAGATGTCATATTTGGATTTTTTTTTCCAGCTGAAGATTGGTTTCAGAGGGTTAAAAAGTCTTATCTAAACTAAGACTGTCCCTTTCTCCCAGACTCTCCAGCTGTATCCAGCTAAGTCGGTCTCAGAGGTCCCCAGGCTGGCTCGGCTGTTTTCTAGTAGACGCCCCTTTGCTTCTGATGTTTATCTGCTTTATCAGGAGGAGAGTCTGTGAACTTAGTGCTTGGAAGGAAAAGCTTTCAAACCTCAGAAACTTTGACGAAGATGTCCAGACATGGCTGGCAATAAAAACATGGAAGGGGAATCAAATCAGAAAACAGAATTGAAAATAAACACTGACAAGGAGATATTGCTGGTGCACATACGGCACTGATATTTACCTATGCATGTATATAACACATACTTTATATCGTTGATTCTGAATTTAACTGATATATACGAAGTCAGTTAGACAAATCACAACTGTCCTGCAGGCAGGGTCTTCAGGCCAACCACCACCACCGTTGCAATCACCTTCTTCAGGGTTTGTCTCTGTAGGTCTGATGCTTGTGTTGCATGAGGGCTGGTGATGCCTTAACCTCTTCCCAAGCATGACCTGGGACTGGACCCTTTCCCCAGGCAGCTGAAATGAAAATGCTGTCTTCATAACAGAGCATTCAACTCAGCCAAGAGACATAGCCTCACGTAAAAAGAGGAATGGGACACAAAATCCAAATGTCCTGACACCACTTATTATCCTATTTATTATGCTCTGAGGAACCAGCTGAAGAAAATGGGAACATTTATGAAAAATCACCTGCGTGTTGCTTTTCTCTCTGCTTTGGCTGTTCTACATTGGGTCAGGTCATGGCTCAAGGCTGGGACACTGGTAGTACTGACACCCGCTCTCCAAGTGTGAGCTGATGAGCACAGATGCAAGTAAAATGTCACAGTTTCTCATGAACAACCTATGATGCCTCCTTTAATCTCAGAGCCATCTTTCCACCTCTCTGGTCCAAGGACTTCAAATGGGCAACCAATGGGGAATGCAGAGTCTCAAGCATGATAAATCTTTGCTTTGAAGGTGATAGGTAGGCTTTTCCTATGGACCTTTTCCAAGTGCTTAAAGCCTGTACAAGCTGAAATTAGCATTTCCTAACAGGACTTTCACACACTCTCAGGACCATCATCCAGCTACATGAATAATGCAATCTCACCACCTGCCTGCTTGGACGTCAGTGCCATTCGGATAATCTAGCTGGAAAAGAAAGGGCATTTGTAAGGACAACCCTGAAGTAGCACTTCATTTTTTCAATAGTGTATATTCATCATTGGTCTCTTTGCCAGTAGTAGTACACAAAATCCAGCAGATAAACAGCTTTGCTTTGCCTTTCAGTCTGTGGAGATACATATGGTTCCAATTCATCTGCCCCAAATATTAGAATATTTTTCTGAATACGTGTCCTGGTATGCATAGTTATCAGTCTTGCTTCTCCTACCACACCCATGGGGTGATCAGCTAACCCCAGGAGAAAATGCAGAAGAGTGAAAGGGAAAAAACCACTGTAGTTTCTGAGCATGGAAATACCTTTATCCTAATGGAGACCCACTGAAGGCTGGAAAAGTAAGACTCTTCAGTGGCATGGAGACCATGACAGTAAAACAATAATGTGTCCAAAATAACACACTACTTTGCCTTCTCCTCTGACCTGGACAATGGCAACAAGGAATTTTGGACATGAGAAGCTATCAGAAAATTAGCTATCTGCCAATTTCTGTGACCACATGCCACTGCTGTCCTGCTCAGTGACCCAAAATATCTCTGATTCCTCAGCTCCTGGTGTAATGAGATAAGCAAAGTAGAGCTGGGAAGTTCAACAATCAACAAAAGTAACGGTATTAACCAGGCAATACACAGAAAATTTGTACATGATCCACCCAGGTGAGCAACACAAGCTTTTGACATGACCAAGTCAGGTAGGGAAACAAATATGGTACAGTTGCGTCCTCCCAGTCCAAGGCCCAAGAGGCAAATTATTCCTTCAAAGCAAAGGTTGGAGGAAACCTCCGTCCTTGTGGATGAGAGATCGAGGACCTGGCAGAGCTTTCCTCAGCGTGGGTGTTGTCCTGTTCCTGGCAGTTTTGTTGTTCTCATGGGTGTTTGGTTTTGCGTGGTGAAATAAAGCTGATCTTTCCTCCGCAGCATCCATGTCTGATGGCATTTATCTGCAGTTGCTTACGTTAAACCGACAGCTCACTCTACATGCCTTTTCAAGACAAAAATGTGGAGGGAGTAAACCATCTTCACTGATTTAAAACTATCTCCTGTTGACCAGCCTAACCTTTCTGTCTCCATCCACTGAATATTATTCATTTCTCCTTTAACTCAGCCTGAAACCTAGGAATTTCTACAGGCTTCACTGCTTGAGATATTTTAACTAAGAATTACTACATTTTTTCTGTGCCCCTACATAAGGTCAAACTTACTCAGAGAAATACAGGCAGAGACTGCAGTTATTTTGAAGTTGCCTCATTCAGTCCTGTGAACTTTGAGATAAGGATTCCCTCGCAATAAAATTTATCAAACTCTCAGGGTCCACAATTTTCCAGGCAAAAAGGAGCTACATTTGGTTTCACAGCTACACCCTCTGCTCAGGTAACAGTGATGTGATTTGGACAGTCATAGTCACAACAAACACCTGGGACAGTTTTTTTTCATTTTTAGCATATGGGTTTTTTTCAGGGCACAGCTCCTTGCAGTTTGGTGAGGAGAGGAATCTTCACTCTGGGTTAATCCTTCAGGTGCCTAAAAATATTGTGAGACATTTAAGATCCGGTTTGAGACGCATTCCCTTTGACAACCACTGTGAGGGGAAAAAGTCACATATTTTTCCAGTATTCCACCTATCTAATAAGGTTTGCTGGTGTTGCTATTTTGGTGATGTG
Source organism: Eurypyga helias (assembly GCF_000690775.1). Classification (NCBI taxonomy): domain Eukaryota; kingdom Metazoa; phylum Chordata; class Aves; order Eurypygiformes; family Eurypygidae; genus Eurypyga; species Eurypyga helias. The sequence goes on from NW_010267432.1 coordinate 143,078, forward strand.
TGTCCCACCTCTTCCACTCCCCATACGCCCTTGCACGGCAACTTGTGATGCTAAAATAGGTCTGTTGGTGTAGGTTTGGACTACCTTCAAATTTCTTACCATTATTGTTTTGGTTTAGAGAGCAATTTTCTTTTCCAAAAAAACAAACTGATGCAATAACTACCATCAAGATTTGTGCGGGTACAAAAGTGCTGTATGCCATATCAGATCGTCTCCTTTCATTTGTGGCAAATTGCTGTCCTAAAATAAACCTGAGTGCTCCTCTAGCTCAAAGAGGAGGCTCTGCTGTTTCACTACCTCCACGGCAGCACCACTTATGTGTATGGTGAAGTCTCAGGTAGAAGAACATCACACTAAATAACAAGTAACTCCAAATTTCTACATAAGGATGATGTAAAGGAGATGTTTCATATCCCTCTGGGGGTTTACAGGATCAACTTCCTGGCATGCCAGCATACAGAGGGGGTAACGTAGAGCACTTTGGACCACATGCAAGATTCTTGTTAATCCAAATGTTTCTCCAAAGGACTGAGTAGGTCTCTAGGAAACAAACATCAAGAAACCAGACAGACCACATCACCTTTTACTCATTTCTCCCAAGAACTCACCGTGGTGTGTACATGCTGCGAGAGGCCTTTCACTTTTCATCTGCGGCCGACAGACCTACCAACAGTTTCTCTGTTTTTATCACAGACATGACATTGTTTATTCCCATTGATGAACATCTGGGTGCAATCATGAATGTGTCCTCCAAGGAGTACAGCTCATGAATCAGCAGGCTGCTGGACAAGAAGTCCAGCCCATCAAAACTGCCAGGTTTAGAGCATGATCCACCAATATGTTATCTTCTTTGGTTCCGTTTCTCCAATTAATCTTAATTACAACTATCCAGTTTTTGTCTCTATGAACATGACATTAAAACATAGCTTGTTATTTTCTGCCAGGGATAAAGAATCATTTCCTTTCCTACCCCTGGTGAGTCCAACAGGGCTGGTTAATGACACCAGAATGAGTTTATTGAAGCCTAATGCAAGAAATCATGTAAGAATTTTGAAGTATATAGAAACACAACTTACTAATAACTGAGTGAGAAAACACCCTCCCTTTGCCACACTGTTCTAATAGGATGTAAGACCTCTATGACACACTTGTGCCAGGAGGGTGACCATTTGTGTCATCAGAAGGGGATGAGATGAGGTGACCACAAACACTATGCTGATTTGTAGGAAATAACCACTAAATCATTTGTATATTTTGTGCCATCATAGCTATGAATGTGAACCTGAGGTGCTCAGACATCAGGTCTTAGAGGATGCATCTGTCAATACATTACTAAATAAATACTATACTGAACAAAATATGTCAGAGACAGGCTTGAGCTCTCAGTTCTATCTTGTCCACCCTTTTTTGTTGTTCCTTAGATCCCTGGCTCTATTTAGGCTGGAGCTTGATACAGGAGAAGAACAAGCTGTGCAGCCCTCCAACAGTGGTTCAGTACGCCTTGCACCTTTAAATGCCCCCCAAATGCTCTGATCCACCACCTTTATGGTTTCATCTCATCATCACACCATGCTGGTGGGATCAGCACTGCCTATGTTATTTCAGACACTTTGAACGGAAACACACATAGAATCATAGAATCATAGAGTTGTTTGGGAACCTTAAAGCCCATCTAGTTCAAACC